>NW_010167120.1:0-491 GCF_000695765.1 Mesitornis unicolor
CTTCTATATACACATATATATCTGTTATATGTAGCTTTATATATATATAATATATACAGATAAGAACTTATATATATTATGTAAGATAATATATAAGATATATATGTAAAGCTACATATAAGATATGTATACGTGTATATAGAAGTATACACATATATATAAGATATGTGTGTAAAGCTACATAAGATATATATGTATATATAGAAGTAAACATATATAAGATATATATGTAAAGCTGCATATAAGATATATATGTGTATATATAGAAGTAGACACATATATAAAAAAATATATGTATGTAAAGCTACATATAAGATATATATGTGTGTATATAGAAGTGTACTCATATATATAAAAGATATATGTATGTAAAGCTACATATAAGATATATACCTGTATATATAGAAGTATACACATACATATAGGCTACATACATTAGGGCTACAAAGATGATCAAGGGAGTGGAGCATCTCCCTTCTGAGGAGCGGCTG
>NW_010167120.1:691-1365 GCF_000695765.1 Mesitornis unicolor
AGGCTGCCCAGAGAGGTTGTGGAGTCTCCTTCTCTGGAGACATTCAAAACCCGCCTGGACGCCTTCCTGTGTAACCTCATCTGGGTGTTCCTGCTCCGGCAGGGGGATTGGACTGGATGAGCTTTTGAGGTCCCTTCCAATCCCTAACGTTCTGTGATTCTGTGATATAAAAGGTATATGTGTAAAGCTACATATAAGATCTATACAGGTATATATAGAAGTATACACATATATATAGAAAGAGATATATATATATATATGTATATACCCTATATTTTGCTAATTTATATCTTATAGTAATCTCCCACATAGTTGTGATTTCTTCTCTGCAAGATTTCCTCGTGGTATTATTTAGTATCTTAGGCATATACAGTAAATCGATCTATTGCTCCACTAATTGCCCTAGATTAAAATCAAGGGACAGTTGTTAAAATGCAGAGGTTGAGGGCGTTTTGAGGTGGAGTCATTCACCGGTGGATGAAATTCTGCAGTTGGTAGTAGATTTTCTGCTGATAAAACTGTTGAGTATGAACATTGGTAGGATGGCGTTGTAAGTAGACACAGATATATGTGTGGTAATCACCATTTCTCATTTTTACAGTAGCGTAAGTCTGGAGCGTGTCTATTTGCTGATGGTTTTGCCTCCGTAGAGGGAGCAAATATGGGATGCTATT
>NW_010167120.1:1386-10772 GCF_000695765.1 Mesitornis unicolor
CAGGAAGACACCAACTGCTTTTACATAATTATTGAAGAATCCAAATCAAGGGAAAAAAATCTCTTGCTTTGTTATAATGTTAGCTCGTGTGTTTTATTTTTTAGGTCAAGACGTTGTTTTCAAGTGCCTTGGAGAAAATATTCTTCAGAATGCCTTCGAAGGCTACAATGCGTGCATCTTTGCCTATGGGCAGACTGGTAAGGCCCTTCAGGACATAGGCAAAAATTAGGCAAAAAGTTGATGTAAAAGGTACATTCTGACACTTTTCAAGGCTGTTGTGACATTGTTTCAGGAAAAAAATGCCTTGTAATGTCCATAAGAAATGTTTTTCTCTTTTGTAACATTAGATACAAGGTGGCCAGGATGGGAAATAGGATTTTGCCCGTTGCTGCTGGCTACCCGCATTTCTCACTCCTTAGATTATGATCTGTGGAGTGATCGTGGTCATCCTTGAGTTCAGTGCCTCACTCGTATTTTCTACCTCTGTATTTGGAATAATCTTGATTATAATTTTAACTATAATATGCAAAAATGGATATGTTCTTGATCTGATTTTTCTCATTGTGGCACATATGTGGACGTTAGTGGGTTGTCACCTACAGGAAGACTTTTCCAACCTGAAAAATCCGTCTCTGTCAGTTTGAACCAAACTTCTTGTTTTGCTTTTCCTTTTCATTAAATAGCTTTTAGCTTTGTTTTGGTTGCTTTAAAATAGAAAACTGCACAAATACCTTTCACTGAAATGCAATTTTTTTTTTAACCTCTCCTCTCTATTTTCTTTTCGTACAGCAAGAATCTTTCTGACGTGTACACTAACCATGGATTCAATCCCACAGGCTCTGGAAAATCATACACGATGATGGGTACCGCTGACCAGCCTGGATTAATCCCTAGGCTTTGCAGTGGACTCTTTGAAAGAGCGCAGAAAGAGGAAAATGAAGAGCAGAGTTTCAAAGTGGAAGTATCCTACATGGAGATATACAACGAGAAAGTCAGAGATCTTCTTGACCCAAAAGGGTGAGTAATTTGTATGTCAACAGCACTTAAAACGTTGTCATCCACTCTTCCTTTCCATAACCACCTTGCCTTGATGGATCCCACCTAAGGCATTGGCGTAGGACGGCTTTTGTGTCTTCCTGATCTCAGTGTCCTCTCATTTTAATTCAAAATACAGTAGTAAAACTAAAAGCTTGCAGTAAACTCGCCCTATAATGGTAGCTTTTATGAAGTGACAAAAATGTCTGTGCTAGCATTTTATGTGTAGATGCAAGGCTTTTTTGTTTGTATTACAGTCCTTGCGCTGTGCTTTATTATGGTATTTGTAAGACCGTCGTGTTTGAGATCTGTCGGCGAGAAAATGACCTTCTATAAATGTTGTCTGAAGTCAGTCATGTGCTTATAAATAACTTTTTGTTTCCAACCAGAAGCCGTCAGTCATTAAAGGTTAGAGAACACAGTGTTTATGGTCCTTACGTAGATGGGCTATCCAAACTAGCTGTTGCTAGCTACAAGGTAAGGATCCATTTTCTGAAAGGCTTGTCTTGACATCCTAAACCCTAGGGTACCATCCCTTTAGCAGGACACAGTTATTAAGCTACTTCTAATAGCTGTGGCAGTAACACGGATTTTAGAGCAAGGTTGCTGTAGGATTGCTGTGTTGTGATCAGCAGGGAGAAGAAAATTAAGGCCAGAAACTCATCGTCATCCTGTACTACTTGATAATTCTGGAAATAATTAAACTATTTAACGAAGCAGCTTTCCTCCCAAAATCCAGCCAAGTGAATGCAGTATCCAGGAGAAAGCCTTCTGTGATTAATTACAGCACAATAATTTAGCGGAAAGGGCTTTCAGTACCACACCTTCTCCCTTTTTGGCTGTCATGCTATTGCTTAGTAATTTCACTTACCAGCAGCACCCGTGCACGCTGGAATTACAAGCCAGTGGTTGTTTACACGGCAAATACTTGAGAACATTGCGTGAAACGTGCCTGCTGGATTGTGAATGTTCATGTATGCATTCACAAAATACCCTGATTTCTAAGAAGCATTAATGTACTGTGGGAGAAATGAGTAAATATGAGATGGATTTCTGCCATCCTAAGGTATTCATCTTACCATCCAGGTGTTCATCCACCTCTGCTTGGTGGTTTCTGTTAAAACAGGACCCATCGCTTGCTTTTCCTTTATATGTTGCCCAGCAGCTTTGTGTAATCCGGTATACGAAGTCGAAGTGGTCTGTGGTGGTGTTCTGTTTCATCGCTTATTGGGGTTTTTTAGCATCACCCACCTAGAGATGCTTAAATAGAAGTTGAGCCCAAAACTCTACAGTTTTAACTGTTTTATGGAGTTGCTGTAAAACACTGAAGCGGGGGAGCTGCGTATGTCTCAAGTATCACAAATTAACGTATCAGAGGGCTTTATAAGCTCTTAAATGTAAGAGGAACATCACAACCTGTTCAGTGTGGTTCTGTTTTATGAAAACTTGAGCCTTATGTCAGTGTTTGCAGCCGAGGCTAAAACATCACCGTGTTCAAACATGAATTGTTGTTTCCTCGCTTTTTCCTTTGCTTTTGAGTATTGCTTTGTGCAGCCAGGTGTGTTAATTTTGTTGATAACTTAATATGTAGGTAGAGGTAATGGATGAATGCACATGTCACAACATTGTGTGATTTCTGTCCTTTAAAGAGGAGATCACAATGTTTTTATCTCGCGTTTTATGAATAAACCCTGGGAAACTTAGTGGGAAAATCCTTGCTGTGTTTTACCAAGATGAGATTGTTTCGGTAGATAATTAAATGTTAATGCAGATATGCTTATGGCTGTGAAAATTGTGTCTAGGACATCGAGTCCTTGATGTCGGAGGGCAACAAATCTCGAACGGTGGCTGCAACCAACATGAACGAAGAGAGCAGTCGGTCCCATGCAGTCTTCAAGATCATCCTCACCCACACACTCTATGATGTGCAATCAGGGGTAAGTAGAACAAGTTACAGAATCCAAATGTTAAGCCTGGATGTATGGGTTTTTGCTTTCATTTATTTCACAGGCTCTTAAAAGTGTTGGTTGGAAGGGATCTTGGGTTGTTTGCTACAGGATCAAGTTGGTGGTGGCTTCATCTGGCTACGTCCTCGTCGTGCTCATGTGCTTGTGCCCCAATGTGGGGAAATCAGGTTTAATAGGTTTGTAAGTGAAATGTGGGAGTTTTGGAAATGAAATGTAAAAATGCTGGCCCCAGGTTGCAGCAGACCTGCTGGAGGGTGCAGGAAGGATCTCCTAATCCTAGCATCTGAACTAAAGAGACACTTCTTTTTAAGCAAGTGTGTGGTACAGACTCGGAGCAGGAACTAAAGATATAATGTATAGATGAGAAATAGAAGAACACCTGAGTATACATCTGGTAATCCTCAAGGAGTTATTTCATGCAAATATGTATAAATGACCAACTTCATAAACAGAAACACCAATTTCAAAAATTTTGCATTATACAACATTAATATTTTTATGCATATATGTTAAATATCTAAAAGACATTTAAACGCAGAAGTATTTTTTCTCTACATTTCCTTATATGTAAATATTCCTTGGAGAGCTGTGTGAAAATACATCTCTATTATATTATTTAATACCTCACAGAAAGTGGTGATAAACTAATATTTAAATAACTCTACCACCCCAAAACTCTTTAAACTTCATTGATAGTTTCTGTGCTTAGGCAATTCTTTAGTGTCTTCAAAGCCTTGCAGAAATTTGGAGTGTCCACAGAGCAAATGTAAGGTGTGGATGTGCCTTAACACTGAATGCAATGCACTGTGCCCTTGTGGCCAAGAAGGCCAATGGCATCCTGGGGTGTATCAGGAGGGGGGTGGTTGTAGGGCAGAGAGGTTCTCCTCCCCCTCTACTCTGCCCTGGTGAGACCACATCTGGAATATTGTGTCCAGTTCTGGGCCCCTCAGGTCAAGAAGGACAGGAACTGCTGGAGAGAGTCCAGGATAGGGCTACAAAGATGATCAAGGGAGTGGAGCATCTCCCTTCTGAGGAGCGGCTGAGGGAGCTGGGGCTCTTTAGTTTGCAGAAGAGGAGACTGAGGGGAGACCTCATTCATGTTTATAAATCTGTAAAGGGTGAGTGTCACGAGGATGGAGCCAGGCTCTTCTCGGTGACAAACAATGATAAGACAAGGGGTAACGGACACAAACTGGAACACAGGAGGTTCCACTGAAATTGGAGAAGAAACTTCTTCTCAGTGAGGGTGACAGAGCACTGGCCCAGGCTGCCCAGAGAGGTTGTGGAGTCTCCTTCTCTGCAGACATTCAAAACCCGCCTGGACGCCTTCCTGTGTAACCTCATCTGGGTGTTCCTGCTCCGGCAGGGGGATTGGACTGGGTGAGCTTTTGAGGTCCCTTCCAATCCCTAACGGTCTGGGATTCTGTGATTCTGTGTAAAGCATCAGAGTGAGATTTTTTCTGTTTCCCCATCTGCTGATCCTTTCAGTCCTGGAAATGCCACATTTCAGCATGGACTGATGATCACACTGTATTTTGAGAGGCTCAGAGTCACATTTTTTGGAAAGCATTTTGATTCTAATTAGCCTCTTTATTTAGGTGAATGTAGCACTTTGCAACTGTGATACCGAGATGCTGAAGTCATAGATGCTGCAGAAAAGCCTGGTGTAAGCAAATTGTTCTCCAAGACAGTGTTAGCTCTTCAAATTGACACATGAAATTCATGGAGCGTTTCAGAGTTGTCATTTTGGGTCAAATGCAATAAAGGGATTTATAAGAAAATCTGTGTAACAGGATTGAAATACTCGCAGAGCTTGGATTGCTTTCTAGGAAGCTGCTGGGATTTAGCAGACAGTTGTAATTTTCATAAATCATAACATGATTCTTGTCATGTTAATTTTCACTTTCTGAAAAAATAGAAACCTGGTATAAAGTGTGAGGTTTTTAGGAGCCTGTTTTCAAGATGATAAATCAAAGGCAGAGTTTATAGAGCTTGGTTTTTGTGACTCCTTACCCTGTTCTCCCTCTGCGCACGTTCTTGCTTTGACGTTTGACTAATGCACCTTGTTTCTCTCCTGTGGAGATTCTGAGATGTCCTGAAGATATAAACGTATCTTATTTCACTTCGAACCCTCCTGTTGTTTCTGGAGCAGCAATTAGTGAGTTACCACAGAGTATCATTGGAATCCAGTGACTTTCAAAGCTGTTGGAACAGCTGTAGAGAGTCTACACCAAGAAATAAAGCTTAATTCTTATTAGAAAATAAATCGAACTGTGCAAAAACTGAATTTGAATGAAGTAACAGTGGCTGTGCTCTGGTTCCTTCTGCAGACATCGGGCGAGAAGGTGGGCAAGCTGAGCCTGGTGGACTTGGCCGGTAGCGAAAGGGCAACCAAGACTGGTGCTGCGGGAGACAGGCTGAAGGAAGGCAGCAACATTAACAAGTAAGGCTGGGTGATTATTTCTTTTCCCTTTTTTCACTGATAAAATCATGACTGCGAAATACAGTGCACTTGTAAAATAGGATAAAATCAGTCTAAGCTCCTGTAGGCAGTTTTCGTCTTCCTTTTTTTCTACTTTTCCTTCAGACATGCAATACTCTTAGATGTTTGAATTAAGTCTCTGCTTATTTAAAACTGTTGGCATTTATCATTCTGTGCTCGTGTTCCTGCACCTATCACACAATTGCATTGTGAAGATAAGATTATTAAGGCTGAAAACTTATACTGAAAGCAAGGACTTAGGAGAAAAGGATGATCAAAACTGTACTAAGACTTTTCAGCTCAGGGCTCATTTTTGGAGAAAAAGCGACTGTCTAAGTACGTCTTTGACTTATGAATATTTACATTTGTTAATGACTGCTTGTGTTCTCTGTGCAGATCCCTCACAACTCTGGGGCTGGTTATTTCTGCTCTGGCAGATCAGGCCGCTGGCAGGAACAAGAACAAATTTGTTCCTTATCGTGACTCTGTGCTCACTTGGTTACTTAAAGTAAGTACTCTGACCTTGGCTTTTTAAAGAGAAATCAAAGGGAGGAAAAAAGGGAGAAGAGTCCCATCCAACGAAATAAAACACTGGGTTTTACCTCATTTTCTGGTTTTGATGTTAACTGTAATTGGCTTTGGAAAATTAGCTGGATGTAAGCCATTAGTGTCTCTACAGCCTAAATATGTTCCCTGCTTTCTGCTGACCTATAATGTCCTAAAGAATAAGAAACTTTAAGAAGTCAGTTTACGTACAGCCTCACACACAGTCCTGGGGCTGATTTAATTTGGGCTATTGCCACATGCCACTGAATTTTACATACTGGCATGGTTAGCTTTGAAGATGTTGATTATTCCCTTTTCCCAATGGTCTGAGAGATTCATTAATATACTTTACTTTTGTCAGCAGAGGATAATTGCAGAGCATTATCCCAGCTGCAGTCTGAGGAACAGGGCAGAAGACTTTGAACATCATCTTCATGTGAAATGAGCAGTTAAATCATTTAGGCCCCTATTTGGTATTTTTTTGGGGAAAAAAGAGTGTATCATGATGGCACTTCATGAAGATCTCTTTTTTTGTCCTCTTTTGTAGGTGCTCTGGCCAGGTTTTGTTGTCTTGAATACTCTGCTTTACTTCCCCACCCATTCTTAGCGATGTTTTTAAGTATTGTTTGAATTTGACATCCCTACGATTTAGCTACACATGTGAAAAGAGATAGAAAAAGTTTCTTGCAGGTTATACAGAGGTGTGGAGATTAAAAAAGATGTTTTCCTGAAGGAGATTTGAAAACAAAGTTGACTTCAAGCCTTAAGTAAAATAAAATCTCTATTTATGTAACCCCTTGACACCACGAGCCTTTCATTTTTCTCACTGCTATCTTTTAATGAACCTTTTAGCATTACTACTGTGAAACCATTTATCTCTTCTCCCTTGTGCAAACATCACAGAAACTGGATGTCAGGTATTAAAAGTCATGAGGGCTACATAAAAATCGGCGTGGCGTAACATAGATAGTGCCGATGCATTTCTGCAATTAAATAAACCTTCATTTCACAGTGTTCCTTGCCCTAAGGCTTTACTTGGTGTTTAAATGTATTTTTGCCTCTATATATTTGCACTGAGTTTCCCCTCTAATTAAACAAGTGCTCCGCCGGTGCGTGTGCTCGGGTTCCTGATGCGGCCAAAATAATCCGAGCGAGCGGAGTGGAAACTTCCCCGACGAATTTCTAGCGTTGTTGTTAGGATTAGTTATGCTGTGCCATTTCTAAACGGCTCCGGCGAGCAGACCCGAATTCCTGGTTAGCACCTGGCTGCTGCATTGTAGCTGCTCCGAAATAGCAGCGCACTTTTGTTCCCCCTTCTTTCAAGCGAACTTTCTTTGTGTCTTTAACATCCAGCGACGTTAAGTGCAAACAAAAAGTTTGGGGCTTTTGGGGTTTTTTTTTGACAAACAAGCTCGTTGAGGAGAAGCTTTGTTTTGAAAAGGGGAAAATGGAAACTCTTTTTCTTTTTTTTAATTAAAGATCAAAGGAGGGATTTATTCATTGGTTTTAGAAGCCGTGAGATGGTGGGCTATGTTTTTAGCTTTCATTAACTATGATGCCGAGGTGGACTAAATGTGTTTTGTCAGTAGGAATATCCATCATATAGAGTCTCTGCACAAATCTGAGAAACCAGGAGAGCTCAGCAGACCTCAAGCTCTAGCACTTTGTGTTTCATTTTGTTCAAGATCTTTAGAAGAAAGTAGCCAGTGAAAAATATTATTGCAAGAGGAGGCTTGAAGAGTGGTGTCAGGTTATGTGTAGGGGGCAAAATGCCTTATCAATGCTTATCAATTTGATTTTATCAGATTGTATTGGCACAAACGCCTTGTTTTCCCGTTTTATCCAGAAGCCCTGCGTGTTTTACTGATGGGTTCTATTAAAAATACAATTTCTGATCTTTAGTTTAAGTGGTTTTCACTGCAATCTTGGTGCTAGAGAAGACTGGGCTCGTTTAGTCTTAGAAATAGCTAAACTTACTTATTTTCACTCTGTGCTGTCTCCATCACATGCAAGCCCAGCCTTTCCAGGGTAATGTGTCTTTGCTAATGAGAGCCTGGCTTACTATTCAACTGCTTTTTTTGCTTAGCATTAAAGAAACCAGGGAAATCAGCACAAGGGTTTTCTACATAAAACTTTATCGGACAGCCTGGCGTTGGCCTTGAATGGTTACAATACAGGAGGAACTTTACCCGGCTTATAATGGGTGTTTTGTGAGTTATGGTGTATCACTGTAACTGCGTTCTCAGCTGCCTGTACAACAGAGTTGCAATTGAAATAATGAATTAATCCTATTTTGGAGCTAATTAGTGCAGTGAAGGAGGTTCCCAAAGTGCAGACTGTTAAGGTTTGATTTGGGAGCAGGGTACCAAGAAGCCCAATGGCATCCTGGGGTGTATCAGGAGGGGGGTGGTTGTAGGGCAGAGAGGTTCTCCTCCCCCTCTACTCCGCCCTGGTGAGACCACATCTGGAATATTGCGTCCAGTTCTGGGCCCCTCAGTTCAAGAAGGACAGGAACTGCTGGAGAGAGTCCAGCATAGGGCTACAAAGATGATCAAGGGAGTGGAGCATCTCCCTTCTGAGGAGCGGCTGAGGGAGCTGGGGCTCTTTAGTTTGCAGAAGAGGAGACTGAGGGGAGACCTCATTCATGTTTATAAATCTGTAAAGGGTGAGTGTCACGAGGATGGAGCCAGGCTCTTCTCGGTGACAAACAATGATAGGACAAGGGGTAACGGACACAAACTGGAACACAGGAGGTTCCACTGAAATTGGAGAAGAAACTTCTTCTCAGTGAGGGTGCCAGAGCACTGGACCAGGCTGCCCAGAGAGGTTGTGGAGTCTCCTTCTCTGCAGACATTCAAAACCCGCCTGGACGCCTTCCTGTGTAACCTCATCTGGGTGTTCCTGCTCCGGCAGGGGGATTGGACTGGATGAGCTTTTGAGGTCCCTTCCAATCCCTAACGGTCTGTGATTCTGTGATTCTGTGATCCCTGGCCAGCTCCCTGCTAAACTTCAGCTTTTTATGCAGAACAGGGACTGCAGTTGCAGAGCGTTGTTCTGAATTTTTGGAAACCATTGATGGGTTGAAGAAAAATCCTGTAGAGCCAGAAATCCCATCGAATGAGTTGTGTGCTCTTGAGAGTCTTTTTATAGTTTTCAGTAGATGCTTTGGAAAAACATTGGTTTGTTACAGAGTGGGTTCTCCCAAGCCATGTATTTATTGTATTTATGTATTTATTACATTGGCTGCTCCTCAGATAAGAAAATAACCATGGTGTTATCAGTCAGAATTGACCTCTTTATAAATGCAGGATTGAGTGCACCCTCACAAGTTCGCTGATGACACCAAGCTGGGTGGT
>NW_010167121.1:0-247 GCF_000695765.1 Mesitornis unicolor
GTGGCCCTTTGGAGCATCATGCTGAAGAAGGTTACGAATAGAGCTGGTGAGAGAACTCAACCTTGCTTCACGACATTGGTTATTGGGAAGGGCTCAGAGAGTGCACCACCATATCTGACTTGGCTGCTCTGATCTTCGTATAACAGGGTAATAATTTTGAGGAACTTGGGAGGACATCCTAATTGTTCCAAGATCTGCCAAATGCCTTTTCTGCTTTGGTGAGGTCAATGAAAGTTACATAGAGTCC
>NW_010167121.1:273-30105 GCF_000695765.1 Mesitornis unicolor
TACACTTTTCTTGGAGTTGTCTGAGAACAAACACCCCGTCTGTGATACTCCTATTGACTCTGAACCCACATTGGCTTTCAGGTAAAAGTTCTTCTGAGGTAGCTGGTACTAGTCTGTTCAAAAGTATTCTTGCAAGGATTTTACCAGCACTAGGGAGCGAAGTAATACCATGGTAATTTGAGCAGTCTGATTTTTCTCCTTTCTTCTTGAGCAGGGTGGTGATGACTGCATCAAGGAGATCTGATGGTAGTTTGCCTTTTTCCCAGCAACGCACAATGAGCTCATGAAATTTAGCATGGAGTACTTGGCCTCCATGCTTCCAGACTTCAGGTGGGATTCCATCAGTCCTAGCTGCCTTGCCAGTAGTTTTCATCTGCTGTAAGGCCTCAAGAGTCTCTCCCATAGTGCGGTCTATATCCAATTCATTTCTCACAAGTTATTGTGTAATGTGCTGAATTGCTGAGCCTTGGACTACATGGTTGGCACTAAAGAGAGTCTGGAAACATTCAGACCATCAATTCAGGATGGAGGATTTATCTGTGAGAAGCATTTGGCCATCTGCACTTAGTAATTGGCTTGGAATGTGGTGTGTGGGTCTGTACACTGCTTTCAGAGCCTCATAGAATCCTCTGTAGCCACCCAAATCTGTGCATAGTTGAGTCTTTCCTGCTAGGTTGATCCACCACTTGTTCTGGATGTCTCGAAGTTTCTGTTGGCGTTTATTGCATGGAAGACGAAAGGCTGCTTTTCTTACATGACAAGATGGCTGAGCAAGATGTGCTTGGTGAGCAGTCCTCTTGTTTGTCAACAATTCCTGGATCTCTTGGTTGTTTTCATCAAACCAATCTTTGTTTTTCTTGAAGGAGAACCCTAAGGATTCTTCAGAAGACTGAAGCTATTTTTAATATGTAGCCAAGACGCTTCAAGAGAGGGATCTGTGAGATGGTCTTCAGGTCTAGTTTGAAGGTTTATCTGAAAGCTATCTCTCACTGTAGCTGTTAGGAGATTGTTAACTTGGAGCCTCCTCCTTGGAATGCTGCCCCTCTTTGGTTTAGGCTTAAAGTGGAGGTTAAGTCTTCATCACACAAGACGGTAGTCTGTTTGACATTCTGCACTAGGCATCACTTGGGTATGACGGACATCACGAACATTTCTCTAGCGCACTAAGACATAGTCAAATGAGGTGCCAGTGTTTGGATTGAGGATGCATCCAGGTTGTCTTCAAGCTGTCTTTCTGCTGAAAGATAGTGTTAGTGATGGTAAGCTGCTGCTCTGCACAAAACTCTAGCAAAAGGTGTCCATTGTCATTGCAGTTTCCAACACCATGCTTGCCTAGTACTCCTTTCCAGGCTTCAGAGTTCTTTCCTACTCTGGCGTTGAAGTCACCGAGGATTATGAACTTATCTGCAGGAAACTTTTGGGTGAGGCAGTGCAGGTCGGTGTAGAATTTGTCCTTTTCCACAGGGTCAGCTTGGATAGTTGGGACATATATACTGAAGAGAACAACAGCCATAGATGCTAGTGATATAACAACAGCAATAGTAGAAATGTAACTCAAATTCAGAAAAAGGGTTTTGATAGACCATTCAGTAAAATGTGAACTTTCAGGAAGTCTAGCCCCCAAAGTTCTTGCCCTGCTGCAAACTAGCCATTAACTTCCGCCTCTCTGTTGCGGTGCAGCTGAGCAACACTTTCCCATTGGGATGCTATGGATTCTATCCAGTTTCAGAAGATGACATGTTAGACATAGTCAAGTGGCTTCAAGTTAGGCACGCCTATTTTCTCAGACCCTGAAGCAGAGAAAACCCTGTGATATTGCACAAAGGAAGGACAAATTTGCCTCTTGCTGAAACGAGAAGTAGGAGTAGGGATGAGGAAGTTAATTATATTCAAGCTTATTTTTCTATCTGTATCTATCCTCCTTTAACTAACACGTTTATGTGCTTTCCCTCAGCACCAACAAATAATGCATTCTGGGATACCACAAAAGACCTGGTGTTAAAAGTGGTTGGCTATCTGTTTGTAGTTTATAAATCCTAGTGTAATCAAAACTTTTAATTTATGTATTTGTAATGAAATTTTGGGACCATAAGACTTATTTCAGAACTATATATAGACTTATGACTTTATATAGATTTTATGTATCATTAACAGTTTGGGGAATTTGGGTCATCTCTTCTTATTCTATGCCTCTGAATATTTGAATAAACGCTATTATTCCTTACATGCAATGTAAGTTCACCAACACCATGTTGTATTTTTCCCATAGCCCACCAGGGTCTGAGAGATGAGAATAAAGGTCTTTTTCTCTCCCTCATTTTTTTTTCTTTTCTTTCCTTTTTTTTTTAACAAAGTAGAAAGTGTAGAGGCAGGAAAGAAATTCTGTGTCTGACAATGAAGATTTCCCCACACCACCACCAAACACCCTAGGGCATAGCTAGGAAAGGTAGAAGAAGAGATGATCTGAAAGGTTCTAGGTGCAAGAAAGATGCAGCTTCAGATTTGCAAACTCAAAGAATATGTGGGAAATCATGTCAGGAGTTATATAACAGCATTCTCCATCAGGAAACAGATTTTGTTCTTATGCTGAGAGGCCTATCTTACTTTGTACAGAACTCCTTTAGATATAAGTGGGACTGTGCAAAGTAAAATATTGCTATTTGAAGTAAGAGAACATATTTTGCTATATTCAACCTGGAACCTTGAGAAAATCTGGTTTTGTTTGTTTCCTTGTTACTTCTGTTACTTCAGAAATGTAGAATTATCATAGGGTTTTTGCTCTTTACGGCTCTACAACAAAGAATAAAGCAGGGATAAATGTTAACCCTGCTCTATTCCCTGGAGAGAGAGATGCTAAAGAAAACAGAGACTTTAGAGTCTCTAAAGGAAATATCAGTTTATGCAGAGGTAGAAAGTAAAGATACTAGAAAATGGAGTGAAGCAAAAGTGAAAAATATTAGCATCATCACAGAAGAACATAATAGAAAGAAAAAATTGACATGATCAATGAAAGAAAAGCTGTGACTGGACAGTGATGGGTGGGAAGGCAAGTAAACTGGATTTAGAAGAGTGCAAACACACGTGTGTGTGCATGTGTGTGTGTGTGTGTTTATGTACATTAATGGTTTACTTGTTTGTATGAAACCTTAATTAACTGCCACAATTTTGGAGAAAAAAACCAACCAAACAAAAAACATAAACAAAAGAAGAAATTTTCCTTTAGTCTAGTTGCTAGTGAGTTTGTGCACCTTATCTTTCTGTTTTCAGCATGACACTGATTTTCCAGTGTGTCAGTTTCTAGGGGAAGGTGCTAAGTTTAGTTGCCCCACCAGATGGAGCCGGAAAATAAATAAGCCTTCAGACAAACTAGTTGATTAAGTCTTCCATCTTCCATGTTGTATGTCTACAACATCCTTTTTTGTTTAATTCTAGAAAACCAGAAAATGTGATTTACCAGGCTTTGTTTAAAATAAACCACCTACAATATGTATATTTGCATTTGAAACAAACTATTGAGACTTAGCAAGCTTTTATTTCTTAAAATGGTTTTGCTAGATAATACAAAACAGTTCTATGCTACTCACTGAAAAGCCTATGTCAAAAGTTCCTCTACAGGCCCAGATCATGCAATAAGGGTGTTTAAGGTCTCTGCCTCTGTGATGCTGGCTGATTAAGAGAAAAACCGTGGTAGGATTTTCCATGCACACAAGCTTCTACTTACACAGTCAAGCTTGTCAGCAGTAACACAACTTTGGTCTTATAAAATAAAATTTTACCTGTGGATTGCCAATGTTACTAAAAACATGCAAGGGTTTGTTGAATGTATTGAACAGATAGGAAAACTAAAGTACTTAGAAAAGTGACTTATCCAAGGTCAGTACAAGCACTTAAAAAAAAATCATGTATTTTCCACCAGTATTCGTAACCTGTTTTATCTCCAAATGAAAGAGTTGAGTCTCATATTACATAATTGAGATCCTGACAATTATATATATTATACTATTAAGGTAGAAAAACAAAATTGCATTTGGCTACCTATTATTTTAAATTTGTTTCCTTTCTTTTCTTAAGTCTTCATATTTCAAGGGTTTCTTTTTACTTAAAATACTACAACTTCAAGCCCACCCTCTTGAAAATTGTTGATCTGAAAAAGAAAACATTCATGTGCCATACAGCTGATTGTGTATTGCCTTACCTTCTGGGGTAACCAAGGTTGCTACAGAATTAAACTGTATTTTAGAGCCTGAAAACTGGCAAGAAGTAGCCTTTAATATATAATACACTTAAGAAAACAATGAGAACCTGAGCATGTAGACACACTAAAATGGAAATCTGGAAACACAAACCAACCTTCAGAAAGTATGAAAATTCTGAATGAAGCCTTCCTGAAGAACTTTATTGTGGCTTCCTTGGCATATGTATGTGTAGCAAAATGAATTGTGTTATCCCCACTCATTTGTGCACTGCTTCAGAATGTGAGCAAAAAACATGGGTTGCGATGTTGCATTTCATTCCTTTCCTTATCAGTCAGTATGTGGTCCAAGTCTCACTTTCCATATGCTACTCAGATGGTCCCCTGGTGACAGATTTATTCATAGCCTCTTCAAACCTGAGAGGTGCAGTAATGAGTAGTCCATTTATCTTCACAGTGCCCTTGGGAAGTGAGATGGTATTAGAGCCTTAAAGTCATTTCAGGATCTCTGAGAGCATAGACTTTTTATTTTTTCTTATTTTCTTTTTTTTGTTCTTCTTTTTATTATTTTTCTTCTTTTTCTTTTTTTTTCCTTTTACAGTGCTTTCACATTGTTTAGCATCTTTGCATGTATTTAATTTCAGTTCAAAAGTGAGTGATCGTCTTGACCTCAAAATGAGACCCAACTAACTCATACTGTGCATCAGAAAACTGGGAAGGCAGATGCAATGTTTGCTGTGAACCATCAGTTGAAATAACTTGATCAGCATCGCTGAAGAAATCTGCAGAGGAGAGAGAAAGGGACACCCAGTTCTTTGCAGCAGCATGCTGCTGTCTTCACTGTGAAAAAGAAACTATGTTCCCCTTCAGTGTCTGGTAACCATGGTGCTGCTTTCCAAAAGAAAATATACTCTCTAAAAGTTTAACTGTATCCAGATCAGAAGTTAATATTTTATATGAAAAAGATCAAAAGCATGTTGTAGGTGTCACTGACAGCTTTGTTACAGGTAGACTTTAAAATGGTTATCAGACTAAAAATGAAACTTATTCATACCCTGGTTACCCTTGTTATTATAAGAAGTAACTGTATTGGATTCCTTTTGAAACTGCATATGGAATGAATTGTCCAAGGACATGGTATCCATCACTCTGGTGGGACCCTAGAAGCAGTGTAAGATTCCCTTTTTGCATATGTGCATGAAGGCTGCTATGGGAGATGCTTACCAATGGATGTGATGAAGCTAGCATTGGTCCATAAGCTGGCCAACTTCTAGGCTCAAGGTCAGGCAGAACTTTCTTTCTAAAAGCTTCCTTTAACATTTGACTGAGAGCTCCCACCGCTGTTGGATCACATTTTCCTCCCAGGCAAAACCAGACGTGTCTGTTGCAATTAAATCAACAAAGCTGCATCAGGAAAAGTAGAAGCCAAAGGAGTTGGGGAATATGTAGTCCAGCACTTATAAACTCCTTATTATCTTACAACAGAGGTTTTTCAGAAAGCAAACATAAAGGGAGAAGGAGTGAGAACTATTGTAGCAGATAAGATTACTTTAATTAAATTTAATTAATATAATCTTGCACTGCAGTATTTAAAATTCAAACTAATTTAATAAATAGATTAATCATGCTAGTTAAATGGAAATGAATAAGTAATTCAGTATGTCCTTCAGTTACACATATATATACATATATATATATACTATCTATAGGATAGATGATCTAGGGAAAAATATGACATTTGTCAACATTTCTGTCCTCTGAAAAGTCATAATGGTTAATAATTACTCTTCTAGAGCAGTGTTACTGAACCTATTATTGAAGAATCACTTCACCTTTAAAAAACAATCCATAGATCTTCTTTCCAGTATTGTTTGATAGATGGAAGGGACCATAATTAATATATTATTTAGCATTTAGGTATTAAAAAACTTGTTCTGTACAAAAATGTAATGTGTTGTTGTTAAAAATAATGTAGTTAAGACTTCTGATGATTAAAAAGAATGAATAAAGTGACCATATATCCATCTTGCACTACAGTATTTAAAATTCAAATTAATTTAATAAATAATTTAATAAATACATTAATCATGTTGGTTAACTGGAAATTAATAAGTACTTCAGTATGCCCTTCAGTTTCACAAGAAGTATTAAATCTTTTACGAAATTTTATACTTTGGATAGATAGACATTTAACATTTAGGTATTAAAAAAATCTGTTCTGTACAAAATGTAATGTGTTACTGTGAATAAAAATCATGTAGTTAAGACTTCTGATGATTAAAAAGAATAAAAAAAGTGACTATATATCTATCTTCAGAAATTGTTATATATTGTCTGCTTTCCCTATGTATGTATTTTTCATTCTTTTTACTTTTCTTCCCCGATCATTCACAAGCTTTCTGAGAAACAAATTAATTGACTCATGAGGTCCTTTGGGTGACCACCAAAAAACTGAAGAGTGTTTTTTTAAAGGGTTGATCTCTAGTCATTAAACTTGTATGAAGGCATGAATATAATATTGAATTTGGGTGGACTATTGATGTAATAGTGCATTGGAAAGAATGTGTGCTAATGTGTGTTAATCCTGCATTCAAAACCAGCCTAGATCCTTATGTCCAGTTCTTCAGGCAATAACAGTGAAATTCTATTGTTTTAATGGTATTTATGAGGTTGATCTAGTTCATCAGATAATCTCTCTCCTTAAAAGCTGACAGCTACACCTATTTTATGTGCAATGCATGTTCTGTTTAGCATCCTTTAATCCTGGTCTTTGCAGTGTCTAAAACAGTGGACATTTTGGCTGACTTTGGGCTTGTGCATTTAAATTTCCTTCCAAGGAAAGCAGTGTACATGCACAATAGTCTCATCCAGCTGTGCAAGCAACATCTGGCCATGGTATCTATATTGGAAACAGATTTCTAAGGCACATGTCACCTGTACTGCAGTGTGGATGCACCAACTGAAGCCTTAATCACTAAATTAATGATTTTGGAAATGTCACCTTTGACATATGAAATCTGAATTATTTAACCTATACTACATTTCAGGGACTCATAGGCTGGGAACCCTGTTCATGTCCCCTGAAAAGTAAGTTCATGTCTCATCCAGCAAACTTAATAGAGAGACGGGAAAAAATGGGATACAGAATTTGTACTTCTCTTGGTTAATTCTTGCTTGTCTATGAAGAGAATAAGAGGAAATCTCATTTCAAAACTTCAATAAAACAGTCTTCTGGCTTCCAGAATAGCTGATAACTGAAGCAGAGATAAGCAATTGCAAGTTATGAAATCCTTTAAATCCTTTCAGAGTAGAGATGGCAAGTAGGTCTTGACAAACTTCAGTTTCATAAAAGGAGCAAAGACTTTTCTTCATCTCCATATATTCTATAACTAGATTTTACATGACTCTACAGTAATCTGTTGTGGAATGGTTTAAACCTGACTGGATAGCAAAGGAACATTTTATTCTCTAAGGAATTCTAAAATTAATCAGAATAACCTTAATACATGGCATGAAAGAAATGCACATCACAGTTAGGAATTAATTCTAAATAATTCTTGTTGCCCTAAAAAGAGAAAAAACTTTTGTCTTCCAGAACTCAGTACACACATAGATTTGTATGTATAGGTTTTCATAATAAGTTTATGTTCCACAGTTCTGCTCTTTTATCTGATAGAAGCCTTCAATGCAGTTACTAGAGTCCAGCAGAGATGTTATTGCCTGTAGGTAAAACCAGTTCCTGCTACAGAGTAACAGTGTAGTATGCAGCATTGGTTAAGTCTTGCACATTGTCTGACTGAGTTTGATAGACACAAAGATAGGCTTATGCATCTTGAGGCAACTTCAGGTTTCTCAAAAATCAAATCCGAGTTTAAACATCAGGCTAAAGGAAAGCATCTATGTAATGTTTGTCCATAGAGAGTAATTTAAAAGTTTTAAAACAATTCAGTAACTCTGGAAAACAGCAGTGTTGCCACTACTGTTGGGAATGCAAACCAGCCTTTATTTTTGAGGAGATTACATCTGTGATTATGAGCTCTGTTGCTGTCCAAGCTCTTCCTTGGTGTAGTCTGAATGCCCAGCTGGGACTTAGGGCTCTAAGCAGGTTGCAAGCTTGATGGAGAACCATAGCATCACATGGAAATTTCTGTTTGGGAACTGAACCTATATTACGCTGCATGGAAACATATCCAAAAATTGCCTTCCATCTGATAGGCTATCCACATGACTGACTGAGGTTGACATCAATCTCCATATTGATTGATAGACCTATTGATGGTAAGTCTTTCATATTTTTTGTCTATATGGCTATTTTTTTTCATTTATGTTCTGTGAAATATATAATTGTGTTAAATATGCCCCTTCAAAATCTGAAGCCAGTAACTGTGGAGGAGCTGATTTTTAATGCAATTAATAGCTCTTTTTGAACAGTGAAATTTTCTCCATTAAACAGACTATTGAGACCTTTGTTTAGGAACATTTTTTTAATAAATGATACATTCAATACTTTGTGTTTATTACACATCAACTTTCATTCCTGTTATAACACAAATCTATGAAAGATATTCCAGCTGTTTATTACACTAGAAAGGTCCCCACTAATAAGCTTTAATTAAGGCTTTTGTGAAGGAGTGTATGGTTTACATACAACGGTGAGTGTAACTTCAATCATTCTTCAAGAAAAAAAACAACAAAAATTCAATAACAAAAGCCAACAAACAAAAAAACAACGGCAAAAAGATTCATTCCTTAATCTAAACAACCTTTTTCTAACTTTAAAATAATCTATTTCCTGTGTGGCAGTTACAGGTTTTCTTTCCAATAAGTTACAGAAAACTTGAAGGATAGAGGCTTGATGAATATTCAAAGCTAAAGATAAAGTCAAGCTTTTTCAAAGGCATTGCTGTGACTCAGGATCCTCCAGTTTATAATATTTGAAAATTTTAAAAAAGAAATTTTCTGAGTTACTTATAGATTTGTCAGATTTGAATTAAAAGCACTGAACATACATCTCACAGCGCTTAAGGTTCAACAAGTTACCATATACAAAGGTATTTTAAGTGAAGATGGGAACCTGAAATGATCTCTAAGAACTAAAGCAAAGAGATACAGTCTTAAGTCTGAAGCTGGAAGGCAAAGAATATGTCAAATTTTTATCATGTTAACTTTTTTCCACTCATGACAAAAATAGTTTGTTTCTGGGGAGTTAAGGCTTCCAATTCCACCTTCTGGACTTGCTTTAGTGCTTTCCAGAATTTTACAGAAGACCAGTTGTATGTCAGAAATACATGGTAGAAAGAAAAAAGACCAAACTGGTGTGAAATGCCCAACTATTAAAAAAAAAAAGCAAAATAAGAATAAATAAAACAGCCAACCTGTTACAAAATTGTTTTGTTTTGTGTTTTTGTACTTCTTTTTTTTCCTGAAGGCTTAGGAAGAAATAGTTTTAATATTGAAGGTTACTGGTGATTATATATTTTCATATGGATCCTGGTTTTGCAGATATATGTTCCTTCAGATTAAACCCTTGCTTTACTGCTAGTTAGGGATAAGTCTACCAGGAAGTGCACATGGCAAGCTGTGCATGGTTTAGTTAACACCAACTGATTAATTGTGCTCCTCTGCAGACATCCCTCCTCATCACTGCAGACACATTCATGCTAGCCACACTTGCACGTACTCTAGGTTGCAACCTCCTGGAGATAGCAAGCCCAGTTAATAATGACTTTTACTCACCTCAACTTTTATTGGATAGTAACCCATTGGCAAAAGGACTTTTCCTGTTGTCATTTTTCTTAGTAATTTGCTTTTCTCCTGGTAACAATTTAAGATATTCAGACACCTTATTTCCCTTCTTTCTTTGAGAAATTAATATTCTGTGCAATATTAAAAGAAAAGAGAAGTTATTCTCTCAGACACAGAATTATGCAATGTTTTGTAGCCAAACTTGAGACTAAACATCTTTTGCTTGGTTGCAGCATACAGCAAAATTTCATGCTAATATTTCTATTCTGATTGTACTTCAGAATGTGAGGGAGAATGTGTGCTGTGTGGTGTATTAATATGTATATGTGTATGTTTGTAGGGAGAGAATTCAGTATTAAAAGGAAAGCAGCATGAAAAGGCTATGTGTAATATGCATGACACTTTAACCATACACCTAGGAGACCTTTACTTTTTAAGCAGCACGTATAAGGCCAAGCAATGTAATTGGTATCCTTGTTTTCACCTGTAATGAATGATGGTGTACTTCAACCCTGGTAAAAAGAATCCTTATATTTGTTCCTTTGCATTGCTTCTTGTGGTGGTGGAGTTGGAGATGAAGTACATATGGTTCAACAGTCCCCAGGAATGAAAACAGTTTGGTGTTTGAGGCTTTACTGAAAACTCCATTAAAAACAATTTATTTTCCAGAGGTAAATGCTCTAAAAATATTAATTAACTTTGGGGTTTTTTTAAGAAATAATTTCTCAAGGTTATGGGAACTAGATAGAAGACTATTATCTAAATTAGACCTAGAAACAGAATCAAGTTCTTCTGGTGCCTTTAGGATGCATTTCAATTGTTTTCTGACACTTTAAGGGAAGCAACGCTTCATGTACAACAATATTTGCCATTTGATGATCTCAGCAGTAAATGAAAAAAACAAAGGTGATTAAAATCGCCAAACATGCCAGTATTTCTCTCTTTGTGCCATGAGGACAGGATCATGGTTTTTTGAGGGCTGCTGTTTTGGACAACTTGTGATTTCAGATCAACCACGACCCAAGGCTTAATTGTTGTTCAATTTGTGAAGTTTTTTTGTACTTATGGAAAGAACAGGCCATGTATGGCCATGTAGCCCTGGCACATACGAAGGGATTGTCACAGACTATGCTGATTGAAATCACTAGTCCCTGACAGCATGGGACTATCTGCTGTATTTAAACCTCGTTGCCTGCTGCATGTTTCCTATCCTAATCTCTATGAGGTGAGTGATAGAAAAAGCCACATGCAGAAATTAAATACATGGTCCCTGAAACTTTGAGTGGCAGGAATCCTGAATCAAAATTACTGGAATAGCCAGTTATTTATAGGGATAACATGTTAATCTTTTATACAGTTTTGAGATATTAGATTTCTTTAGCTCCTTTTAGAGGAGCTTTGTGAAGCCCTCCAGTATGCAAAGTCCTCAGGCTGATAAACTACGCATATCCACACAGGTTAACATGCATGGCTGAATAGAAACTACCTGTGCTGAGTGATCAGTGCTACATGGGGAGAAAAAGCAATACAGCCCTCTGTGGCTTGGAGAAGCAGCCCTCAGCTGCTCTGGAGAAGAAAAGTAACTTAAGTCACCTTTCATCAGTAGTTACAAATTTCAGATGTTCTGAAGCTTTGATCATGACTCAGATGTCAGCTTCTCTTGCACCTTTCTGTAAAACTCTGTCCATTTTCATCTCACCAATTATATAACAAAATCAAAAACACTTGCAGAGTTCAGGTAGTATGAAGACAAATTAGATGATTTTTTAGAAATGTTTTCTGGAGCATTATACTCGCATAAGATACGTCTTTCATGATTGCTAAATATTCAACACATATTTACATTGTTACGGAAACAAGATTATAGGTTTTTGGTCAATGGTAGCATGGGATAGAAATAGTTTTAGCAGGTATATCCAGGAGGAACTAAATAACATCCCATTAAATAATGAAATAACAGAATAGAAGCATTAGTAGTCATCAGTTTTTGTGGTGGATTTTTGCCCTGTAGAACACATCGTGCTGCTTGCTGAAAGTAAAGAGAGCTGCATGTAAGTGTAACTATATGTCTCACTAGCAGATGATATGCCAGTGCACTGCAAGAAGAGTATTCCCTAAAGAAACAGGAAATTATTTTAGTAGAGTTCCTCTTTTCTATTAAGCACAGAAATTAATAAAGTACCTAGACTGGCATGACAACTCTCAACATCTGTTCTCTAAAGTCTACAGAACAGTAAAACATGCACTACACTAAAGTTAGGTATTATCATCAATACCTGCAGTTCCCTACATAGAAAAAGACAGTAACCAGAAAGCAATTAGAAACATAAACAGAAGTCTGTGCATGAAACTGTTGGTACATGCTTAATACAGGCCAAATTATCAATGAGACTGTGTTAAGTGAAATTAAGGACAATGCTAGGGAAAAATAGAAGAGAGAAGAGAGAGAGAGAGAATGGAGAAAAAGAATGAAAAAATAATTACTACACAATTTGGTTTCTGAAAAATAATGAAAAATTCTGGCAGAAATCAGTATGATTTTTTAAGCTTTTTTGGACTTTGGGAAAAAGCTGAGTCCTTAGACTGTAGTTCTACAATTTCAGTAAAGTCATTAATTACACCATCAGCATTAAGTAACCTCAACATTTCTTTTTGGTCTTTGGCTAAAATATGTAAGATAATCGTAGTTTCAATTAATGAACATCTTGGATTGTCATTTTATTAAAAATTCATGCATCATAGCTGTAAATAAATTCATTAGAGATGATAAATACATGTGGATACACATGTAAAAGACACAAAATGTTTATGCTTTTAAGCATACAAATCTGACATGGTATAAACATATCATTGAAATCGGAGTAACTGTGTCAGATGAGAGATAAAAGCATTGTTAGGACATTGAACTTATCTGACTGGGTGACTGTACTTTTCTTGTCTTGCATGGGTGTTTGTGCATTATGTTTGTTCATGTGCTCAAAGGAATGAACAGATTTCAGGAATTTTTTTGATTGTTAGAGATTTTGTTTACTTTGTTTACTTGTCTATTTGCTTTTTGGATTTATCTGCAGTATGGTAATTTCTTCTGCAGCAAGTGATCACCATAGCATCCATCCATATTTTATATAATTAGTTGCCTGTCTTCTATTACTGACATTTGAGCTGTAGTGAAAAAAGAGAATGTATCAGAAAACTGAGGTTTGGAATATATGTTTTTTCCATTGTGATATATAATTGCAACTCACATTTCATAAATAAAGAATCAATTCAAAGGCAGAGTTAAAAGGGATCAAAGATATCGTACTATTATAATCAATAGGGATGTAATAGTGTTACTGTAGCACAAGTGCCTCACTCCCAGATCTTGTCAATCATAAATGGTTTAATTTTTCACTTTTTCAGTGGTTAATAGAAAAAAAAATCCATCAAATTAAAGTTATCTAAGGTATCTTTGTTTTCTTCACATCCATCATACAACAATGAGCTTTATTCTGTGTTTGGATTACTGTAACGAATTGATTGTGCATTGTTGTCATATTGAAAGTTTATGCACTCATACTGGGATGTGTTCCACTAGTTCTCTGTATTCCAGTTGATTTGTTTTTGGTTTTTGTTTAGTGGGATTTATAACCAGAGTGTCTGAAAGTGTGTTTCTGACTTGTGGCTAGAGACCAATTTGCACCTTGTTATGAACTTTATTGACAGTATATATAGATAAAAAGAACTATGATAGGGAGTTGCAGTGGCCAGCTGCCATTGGACTTTACCTGTATTTGCAAGCAGCAGATGATATAGTAATCTTTCATGATGCTGATTAAAAAGTCATGCAAATTATAGCTTCTTACTCATGAAAGCACCCCTGGATTTACTTGGATCAAGACTGTAACCACCCTGGTCTGCAATTTTATAAAAATCTACTTAACATTCTACAATTTCTCTATTGTATACAATTAAGCAATAATTTTGAAATTAATACTGAGAAGTAGACCTACATTTGCGCATGTCCAGGATTAGTTTCTGAATGGACTTTTCAGTCTGCAATTAGTTCTCTCTATGAGTTTAATTGTGTATCTATGCCTTCACCATTATTCATGAAATCATTGATTGAAACAATTTGTTATGTTGATACAGCTCCAAGCATTTGCCGTAACAAACCCTGTAAGGCTGACAATATAAGTGCCAATAAAATAAAGTAACTGGAAAAAGAAATCTGTTCAGTACTCTTAATTTTTTCCTTCTACAGAGATTTTTTTTTTGATTGGTTCTATAAAGAACAACTTGCTAGAAGAGTTGCTCCCATTATTAATGAAAAAATTATTTAGTACTGAAGTCTTTATTGGTGCCGGTTTTTGTATTTGTTGTAATGTTGAAAGGAACAGCAACACAAAACCAATATTTTAGAAAGAAAAACACTGCAAGGGTGTAATGTAAATTCAATTAATGTCTTCTCTCTTTGTGTGGCAGTGGTTTTGTAGTACTGATTTTTATTTCTTTGCACTGCATTGTTGAGATGAAGACCTACAAGACATAAGGTTGCTAGAAGCAACTCACTGCAGTAATGTTTATAGCAGAACTAGTGAAATTAATTCCTATTTCAGAAGAATATATTTAAATGTCAAGGGCACTTTTATATGTTTGTGGTGTCTCAAGTACATTACAGTATCATGAAATCGTGTGGAGTTTTCGTTCTAAGCTTTTTATTTTTCCTTCAGTAGTGTATTAGGTCTGGCTGGGATGTAGCTAATTTTTTTCATAGCAGTCTATATGATCTATGTTTTGGATTTGTGACTGAAATAGTGTTGATAACACACTGAAGATTTGACTGCTGCTCAGCAGTGCATGTGCAGTGTTGAGGTTTTCTTTTTCTACACTCTGCATTCATAGTGAACAGCCTGGGGAGACACAAGAAGTTGAGAGGGGACACAGCTGGGACGGCTGAGCCCAGATGACTAAAGGCATATTTGATGCCATATGATATCTTGAAATGTATGTCAGGCTAAGCAGTAAGAAAGAGAATGTACATTTTATTAAGTAGCTTTTTTGTACAATTCATCATTTTTATTTGGTTTGTTGTGTTTTCTTTAAGTCTGTAAAATTTCACACAATGTTAGCATTTGTTCTGCTAAAAAAAATTATTTTCTCCAACATGTAAGACCAGGTAGATGAATGATTGTCTTAAACTTTAGTTATAGTGATGTACTAGACTGGATAGAATAGAATTAATTTTTTTCACCACAGCTCATACAGTGCTGTGTTTTAGATTTTTGACCAAATGAGTATTGATAACACACTAATGATCTA
This sequence comes from Mesitornis unicolor, assembly GCF_000695765.1. Lineage (NCBI taxonomy): Eukaryota > Metazoa > Chordata > Aves > Mesitornithiformes > Mesitornithidae > Mesitornis > Mesitornis unicolor. The sequence goes on from NW_010167121.1 coordinate 15,512, forward strand.
GCTTTTACTGACAGGTTTGCATCAAGGTCTTCCTCTGTTTCTCACTCTCTTCCTTCAGTGAAAAGATTGTGAGAGAGTGCATTAAACCAGGAGGGGCTACAACTGGGCAGATGACCCAAAGATATATTCCATAACATAATGTTGCATGCAGCAATGAGAGGGAAAAGAGAAGTTCTAAGGGGATTAGTCATCTTTTGCTCTGACTGGACATTCCTCTACTCATGGGAAGTGATGAGTGATAGCTTTTGGATCATTTGTTTTGCTTTCATTTGTCTTCTCTCTTCTTCTACTTATCCTTCATTTATTAAATGATTTTTATGTATGATTTTTTTAGTTTGTTTTATCTTGACTTGCTTTTATTCTTCCTTTTCTCTTCCCCACTCCACTGGGGATGGAGGGATACATGAGTGAATGGCTGTGGAATGCTTAACTGCCCACCAGGGTCTACCCACAACAAACAGTGACTCTTAGAAATCTAAATACTGTATGGGAGAGCCTTGACTTAAACACAAACCTGAAATTTATGAAAATGAGTGACTGAGTGTTCACATATATTTTGGGGAAAAAAAGTGAAAAAGTGAATAATTTCTTTAATTCTACAGTTGATTAGAGTCACACAGATGGGAGTAATTGGTCCATTTTTATATATAAGAAATACTTACAAGATGGTAAAAAGCAATTCAAAATACAGAAAGAAACAGATAGACTAGAGAAAATACTTTAACTATTTCTCTCTGTAGAAAGCATAATTAATTCATGTCTGATTCTGAAAACTGGCCATTATCTGCTGGTCTACAAAGTTTGCATCCTGCTTCGTCCCTTCTTTCTTTGAGGTTGAGAATTCTACATTCATAAGTATCTTGAAGTATTCTACAACTATAGAGTTGGTGCCCACTCTCATACAGCTTTTCTGGATTACTTATCTGTGTATCTCTAGCATCATCATTATTGCTGTACATACTAGAAATCCATGGAAGAAACTAAAGTACTCTCGGATTTACAAGTGAGCTTGTAGCCAGGAACTGCAGTACTAGTTGGCAGAATGATAAATAGGCAATTATTTCTAGGAAATATGGTGAATTTTTTTAGTTTAATGTTTTTAGGAAAACCCATTTAGGTTAATGTTTTTAGGAAAACTAATTTGGTATGATCTTTAATAATGTCAAGCTGCCATTGCTGACAATGTGTATGTTAAGGAAAACTTGTGGGTGTGTGAAGTTCAGTTGAACATTAGAAACATCCCAGTTTAGGCTGATAGAGCTGATTTCTAGGCTCACAGTAGGCACAGATGCTTGAGTAAATGTTTGTAGACACAGTCTACAAATGTTAAATGGATTTTACAAGCCAATATATACATATCTATTCAGGTCACACATAGCTACTTTTTGCTTAGACTGGGAGACAAGCACTTGGGCTAGAGATTCAAGAGCATTAAAAAGAAGCTGTTTCAAATCCTTCTTAACTAAGACAGCATGGTGACTGAAAAAGCAAATGGAGCTGTAGGAATAAAAAGCTCTGGACCAAAGGCCCTCAAGGATCTGAAGAAATACAGAAATGTCCAGGGATATCAGTATAGTTTTTCAGTGGCCCACATGTTGCCTCTTCAGGACTTTCCTGGCTTTTTTTCATCTGGAATAAGCAGTTTCTTCCAGGAGGAATGGGACACAGCAGCAGCATAAGCTTCAGAGACTCACCAGAAATGGGATTTGTTATGTGACCAAGTGAAAAGCTAGACTCTTCACACATGTAAAGCATTTTTCATGACTGAATCTGCCAGCACTTCCCTGTGTCACTATTATCCTTTTCTCTCAGAATGTTTTGTTTTATTTTCTACCCCATATTCTCATAGACTCTGGTCTAACTTTGGTTTCAAGGCTTAGTTCGTGCTTGCTAGACTATTTCTTGGCCCCATATATGCAAGATAACTTTCCTGACTTTTGGATTGGTTTTGTTTCTTTTTTTTCTGTTTGTTTGAGTATTAGTCCTGCAAACCTGAGTGCAATTTTAGTTTCAATTGAAAAATCTTTCTCTGGTTTAAGTTCTGTGTTTAGGCACTTTATTTAAGTGGAGGATCTATGTATGTCATGGTTTAGTGCTGGGCTGGCCACTAAATGCTGAACATATGCTTTCTATTAACCCCTCTGGTTGGCCACTAAATCCTGGACAGATGCTCTCTGTTAACCCCTCTCCCTTCCCCAGAAGAGAAGAGAAAAGAGAACAAGGGAGAGAGACTTTACGAGTTGGAAAACAAACTAACAGATTTAATGAAACAATAATACTAATACTACAGAATAATATTGTAAATATGAAAATAATGACATATATACAAATATGTACAAATATATATACAAAACTAATATAAAATCCTCCCCCAATCCATCCCCCCAATGATGAATAAGTCACCAGAGGCTCTGCAGAGCCGGGCACTGGAAAAGTCCCAGACCAAACTCAGCAGCAGGTGGGAGCAGGATGCAGGACACACAAATCAGGATCAGAGGCAGCCAAACGAGCAGGGTTCTGCTCAGACCTCAGCCTCTGCAGGATCGAGACGGATGGAAGGGTCGAGATGGAAGGAACGATGGAAAGGGCAAAAAGCACAAAAAGGAAAAGGGACGAGACCCTCGTGATCTCTCGGTTTTATACCGAGTATGATGTATGTGGGATGGAATACCTAGTTGGTCAGTTTTGGGTCTGCTTCTCCCCCTCGTAGGCGCAGACACAGCACCCATGATGAGACAACTGACCTTGAGCATATCTTCTAGCAGCGCTGTTTGGGAAAAACATGCTGCCAGTTTTCAGCAAGTTCAGTCACTTAAAAGAGACTGAGCTGAAAAGTAAAATCACTAAATAGAAAATTAGTTCTATTTAGCTCAAACCAGGACAATGTATTATCTTCCTCTTCTTTTGCCTGTGTTACATGTTCTGCTTTTCTTTTTTGAAGAAATAGTTCCCACTGTTGGCCTCTCAAAGCACTTTTGTGCCTGAGTCAATTTGGTGACAATCAGACTGGGGAAAAAAAGAACACATAATTCATCACAATTCCAGAGTACTTCCCTTTAAAGCCAAGAGTATCCAAAGAAATACGATCTTAAAAAGTTTTTTTAAGACAAACAATCACAACTTAAAAAAAACCCAAATCATACCCACTCACCTTCTTTCTTTCTTTGCTGCTGCTAGACTAATAATTTGCATCAAAACAATCACAATTTTGCCTTCTCTTAGGTTTCATTACAACAGCTGTGCATTTCGGATGTTGCATGTATTGCCCAGCCTTATAAGTGAAGAAAAGGACAAAGCAGATGAAATTTTTCACTTGAAATTGTATAGATTATGTTAAGAAATATTCCAGACTGCCTGATCTCCTGGCATGTATTAAGACTTTCCCTCTTGACAAAATAACAATTCAGGTATTCAGAGATGTGTACCTACTCCCTGTCAAAACACGTCAATGTTATCATAGAGCTTGAAGTAAATGACAGAGATGTTTTTCTTATTCATTTACATTGCTTAAACCTCAAAGAGCATTTTGCTTTCAAACAGGAATGTGTCATGTACCCTCAGAACTGTGTCCCAGATAATCTTGCTGATGAATAACTGCAACCAGTGAAGAAAATATATCAGCAGTTAGTGCAGTTGCTCTGAGAAAAAGGGCAAGTAAGAATGGAAACAAAAGCACAAAAGTTTGAAATTTGGACTTCAAATATTTTGTCAGAGAATGTGACAAAAAAGATTGCTACAGGATACCAGACTGGATTTGAGAAAATATCACAATGACTTTAGATAAGATTCCTTATTATTCAACAAAAACCAGTAGCTTTTATAATGACAGCATTTATCATGACTTAGTGTTTAAGAACATTGAAGAGAAAGGGAAAAAATACCCAACCCAATTTTTAGTAAATGACTAATTGGTTTATCGGACAAATATTTATGTCCTTCATCTTCCTTACTCTCTCTTTTCAACCACAGCTATAATTGCTGTCCTCCTAATTGCAATGCACTAGCTTTCCGTAACCTGCTTACTTATACACATGCCTGGTTTTGAAACTACAAAGCTATTAATATTTCATACTTTTGAGAACCAAAGACTAAAACCTGAGCATGCATGACTAGAGGTTATGTTAAACAAAGGCAAGTTGTTAATAGAAGGTAACATAAACATGAAAAAAACATAAATTTTCGCTCTTGTATAAAAAAATTCTTATTCTGGAAGTGGTAAGAAATTGATTTTAGAAGTCTTACATCAATGACAAAAATCAGATGGATAAATGATATAGCAAAGAAGTGTCACATGAAAAAATATTACAAAAACAAGTCAGCTAAGAGTATTTTCAGATTTCCAAATGTTACAGTGTTATGGTTTAAGTGTTACCAGCCTGAAAGGGAAGGACTGGTAAGTAACTTTAAATCTGGTTTTCTGAGAAAAATGAGAAATGAGACATGAAGTAAAACTCCAGGTGGTAGCATTTCCGATCACCATAACAATGACAGAAATGCATTTGCAAATTCATAGTGTAAATAAAAAGCATCTCTGATGATGTGAGAACAACACTCATGTGCAACATGTAATTTAATTTCAGAGCCAACGAGCACTAAAAGATTTTAAGCTGAACACTATGTCCTTCTCAACTGACAAGGTCATATTGCTTTGTTCAGAAAGAAGTGCTTCAACAGAAGAAAATGAATATGGGCAAATCAGTCTCAACCCGGTAAATACTTGAAAAAAAATAATAGTACATCTAAATTTTGTAATACAACTACTTGTCCACCCTTACTACAACAGGCTAAATAACACCACACTGAAAAATTCAATCACTTTATTCTTTCAAAAAATTAAATAATAATGGTCCCCAGAAAATGTATGGTAAAGAGGAAAATTAGCTTATCTGTCCAAATACATTAATTCTGGGTTCTTTGTAACATACAAAGGACTTAAGTGCATTAGACAATCTAGTCTCTGTTAAATTATATGCAGAACTTCCGTAAACTGACTGTAAATGTAAAGCACATATTCAAAGCTCCTTTGTCAGAACTCCTAAAGGATAAACATATAAGCTAATGCAATACAATGGGTTTAGCAAACTGCAGTGTTTGCTGGAAAACACTTTACTTGGAATCTGGTGGTTGCACTGGAAATAAATCATACGTTCTGCAAACAGACAAATGCAAAGGTTGAGACAAATGGTTTTAAAAATTGTTCATGAATAATTGTTCATTCCTCAGAATGTAAGAAAAAATAAATGGCTTTCAAAAGCTGATTTAGATGTTTTATATATGTTACATGTTAATCCCTATACCAGTTACTGATGTCTTGATAAAATAGATTTCAGTAAGAAAGAATGTTAAAAATGGTCTACTGCTGTAAAAAATGTTTCTAGGAATCTTTAGCTTTTTTACAAGTTGAAGTATGGTATAGTCTGATAAAGCATAGGAAGTTCCTTTCTTACACAGCTAGTGAAGGACATATAAAGGGAAGGTGCCCTGCTGGACCTGCTGTTTGTGAACATAGAAGGTCTTGTGGGGGATGTGATGGTTGGAGGCTGTCTTGGGCATAGTGATCATGAAATGACAGTTTTCAATTCTTGGAGAAGTAAGGAGTGGGGCTAGCAGAACTGCCACTTTGGACTTCTGGTGGGCAGACTTTGGCCTGTTTAGGGACTTGGTTGGCAGAGTCCATTGAGGAGGCAGTTCTGAATAGCAAAGGAGTCCAGGAAGGCTGGACACTCTTCAAGAAGGAAGTCTTAAAGGAACAAGAGCAGGCCATCCTTGTGTGTCAGAAAATGAGCCTGAGGGGAAGAAGACCAGCCTGGATGGACAGACACCTCTGGCTCAAGCTCAGGAAAAAGAAGAGAGTTTATGGTCTTTGGAAGAAGGGGCAGGCAACTCAGGAGGACTACAAGGTTGCCATGAAGCTGTGCATGGAAAAAACTAGAAGGGCCAAAGCCCAGCTAGAACATAATATAGCTAGTGCTGTTAAACACAATAAAAAAATGTTTATACAAGTTCCTTAGCAACAAAAGGAGGACTAAGGAGTATCTCCATACTTTTTTGGATGTGGGGGGAAACATAGTGACCAAGGATGAGGAAAAGGCTGAGATACCTAATGCCTTATTTGCCTCATTCTTTAGTACGAAAACCAGTAGTACTCTGGGCACCCAGCACCCTGAGAAAGAAGACAGAGATGGGAAGGACAGTGAAGCCCCTATAATCCATGAGGAGATGGTCAGTGACCTCTACACCACTTAGATATACACAAGTCTATGGGGCCAGATGTGATCCACCCCACGGTCCCGAGGGAGCTGGCAGAAGTGCTCACCAAACCACTTTCCATCATTTATTAGCAGCCCTTGCTAACTAGGGAGGTCCCAGTTGACTGCAGGCTTGCAAACCTTCAGACTCCACAAAGGTTTACTTGTATAGGCATCCTTTTTGACAGAAACAATTCTGCAGATTGGGTGAACTCACACAGGGGCTCCTGACTATGGCTAGAAGGTGACCACTCTAACTCAAAAAGTCACCTTGAAACAGCAAAGCTTCTCTGAAGTAGTCAGGATTCTGGGTCACATTTTTACTCTTATTCTTCTGAGAGGCATCATCTATGTGAACGACAGAAACACTAGATTTGTTTCCCTCTGCAAATCTGACAGGTAAATTTTCTAGAAAGCCAGATTGGACAAGAGCATAGGGAAGTTCATGGAGCATAGGGAAGTAGCATGGAGCATATTAAGGTCCTGCCTGCTTAAGAAATAGTGGTGGATAACTGCTAATAGAAAAGTATTGGAAGATATATATTAAGCATAAATTTTGTGTAAAAAGGCACAGTTTCAATACTGTTTTGGAGTTTACCATATTTATGTTGAACTAGAATTTGACTTTGCCTGAATTTTGTGTTACCTGCAGGTGTTTTAATTTTACCTCATTTTTAGCAGCATATTTTAGAAGCACACAGCAAAAAGAAATTTAAAACTCAGCAACAATTAGATAGCTATTTTCTCTTGGGACCTGTGGAAATATTTCTAGCCTTCAGTAGCAGAATCAGTTCTCCAAGGCAGATCTTCAACTAAAATACACCTTCCATTTCTGCAATTCCTGTCAGTGAGTTAGACACATAATATTTTATGCTAAGAGCTATTCTAACCTCTGTTCATGAATTTAACAGCTTTGCTAATATTTCTACTTTAACATCTGGCATTTTCATATATTCCTTTGGAGCTTAATTAATACTGCTTTAGTAGAAGCTTATACAATATACCTTTATATGGTGAAATGGATAATTAAAACCATTTGAAATAAAGATAGTGTCTATTTTACAGAGATACATTTAGTTCATGTAATTTGAGAACATCCCCCGTGCCTTCCCAAGCATCCACAAAACTAATCAGAAGAGTAGCCAAACTGTTGTTCTTTTTAATGTTAGTGGTGAGTATCTGAATATCTCAGCCTTTATTTCTATTAAAGTGAGGTTTGGAGCTTTGTAAGATAGACTTATACAGCTTCAAAGCTTTTCTTTGATCAAGTAAATAATAACAAGGAATTAATTCACTACATCACATCAGCAGACAAGCGTTCAGCCATCTTCAGGAAAGCAGGACTCTGCCACACATACCTGTTACTTGGGAAGAAAAATGTCGTAACTCTGAACATCCCCCCTTGCTTTTTCTTTCCTCACCTTTATATGGTGAGCATGATGTCATATGGTATGGAAGATCTCTTTGGTCAGTTGGGATCTGTTGTCCCAGGTGTGCCTGCCCCCAGCTTCTTATGCACCCGCAGGCAACTCAATGGTGGGCTGGTGTGAGAAGCAGAAAAGGCCTTGACATTGTGTAAGCACTGGTCAGCAATAACAAAAACATCCCTGTGTTACCAACACACAAACCCAAAACACAGCCCATAGTAGCTGCTATAAGATAATAAACTCTACCAGCCAAAACCAGAACAGATATCCATTCCTATGGACTGCTAAATAAGCAGTTGTAGAATGATGCAAAATCCTATGAAGACTGTAGCAAAGCAGCAGTATAAGTAAATATGCTACGTACATTATACTAGACTAATTCATCCCATATTTGCAGGATGTAAAGTAAAACACAAGCAGCACTAAAAATAAGCAGGAGAGAAAGGTCACAATTCAGAAGAGTTCTGGAAGAAAATAAAAAAGGAACTGTACCAATTCTGAGCAAAACTCCAAACAACTGTACTCAAGTTTCTTACGGTTTTTAAATTAGTTTTCCTCAGAAGGAAATCTGTATCTATGTCCAGTAACATTCCCCATGTGTGAGGAATTTATCTTCAACAGGTGTTGTTTGTTATATGGTTCATAACATGACAGTTAAATATAACCATAGCACTGGATCTGAAAGATATGAATGTGAAAAACATGGAAGAAAAGAGATAAGCAAGGCCTGCTTTCCATATTGGGGTCATTTTCAATATTGAGGGAATTTCCATATTAACAAAAATATTTTGGCTGCTGGAAGTTAAGCAGATGTTCACAATGTACTGTCTCTAACATTTGAAACTGAAAAGCTGGCTCTATGCTTCCAGATCAAAACCATGTGTTCTCGAAAGACAGCAGTTCAGATGTTGGTCAGTTTGAACAGAATGAAGTCAATGTTTTGTTTGCCTGTTCATCTCTTTATGTCCATTGGAAACTCTGTTCCTTGGAACGAGAGTGTTCCAAACACAGCATGCTGATTCAGTGCTACAACATAGAAAGACAGAAGTTGGTTAAGTCTAATGCCCATGTTGATGCAAGCAAATGAAAATGAGACTATGTGAATTCATCAGCCATCAGGACAGGGTCAATGTACAATTGCTATGATTTTGTAGCTGAGCGATAGAGACTAGAATTAATTATTAATGCACAATGGAGAAGTTAAATAAAACAGACACCATATACACATGAGTAGGAGCAAAAGAGCTCACCTCTTATGTTGGTAAACATCACTGGTACCACTCTGCAGCTCAAATACCACAGTAGCACATTGCCTTAACAGTTAATCCTGTATGTCTCTGTTTAAGGGTCAGAGAGAGAGAGAGAAGGAGAGAGAGAGAGAGAAGGAGAGAGAGGATTTTCTCTCTATTGTCCCCTACCCCTCCCAGGGGGAGGATTAAGAAAAAGGGAATAGAGAGAGAATTTAAAAAAAAAATGCTTCACACAAAGTTGGAAGTTAAGACTGCAACAAGTTTAATGAAAAAAAAAACAACAAAACAACAGGGGAAAGGAAAAGGGAATTAAGAAGGGATAAAGGATCTTTAACTATATACAAAACCCGATCCCAGTAGTCCCAAGTGGAAGTGTCCAAGCAATGCCTCGTGGCCGCTGCGACTGCTGTGACTCGTCAGCAGGGACCGCAGTGGTGCCGGGAGCAGATGGTGGTGGATGCTGCCGAGCACGTGGAGGTAGGTCCAGCCGCCCTGAGATGCGACAGGAAAGCAGCCCAGAAAGCCAGGAAAAGCCCATGAAAACCTTGTCTTTTATAGACTGGCTGGAAAGGGAAGGGAACAGTACTGATCTCTGACCCTCCAGGTTCCTACAGACAGGGGTATATATTTTGAAAAAAAAAAAAACCAACCTTCTTAGATTGTTAATAAAAAAAGAAAATACTGAAAAGCATGAACGAGGAGGCTCCAGTGGGAAGATAATTTTGAAAGAGAAAAAGCAGCATGCATCATTAACATGCTAATAGATTTAATTGGAAATGTAATGTACTGGTCATTTGATTCAGATTGATATGTGCTTTAAACTGACATTTTGGATTATTTTTTAGAAAGACTTTTAGAATTCCATTTCTATTGTGAAATTCTTTCACTGAACAAGCTACCTACTGGTTCAATTTAAGAAAAAAAGATGAGGAGTGATATTATATAACTATGTCCTCATGTCCGACGTAAATTTTTAGAATAGCTTTGTGGAACTAGGGCTTAGATTTCCTGCATTTATTTTATGTTGAAACTAGATTAGATGGCAATATTTTTCAGAAGGTTCTGTGATAGAGCAGTGTAGCAAAAAATTTTGTACTCTCTTGTCAGTCATTCAAAACTGTATGGCAAGTTAGATACTCTGTTTTGTTGCATCTCCATTTTTTGCCTAGCATTAAGAACCTTAAATCCAGATGGAAGAGTGATAGGAAATAATTTACAAAAGCAGGAGCTGTTACTTTCAAATCTTGAAAAAAGAAAGTATCTTTTTTCTACAGCATTAGCTTTTTTTTTTTTGTAAACTTTTGACCCTCAGTATTTTGTGAGGACGTGGCTTAGCTCAGATGGAAATAGATGGAAATTTTCCCACTACCATGGGTATTGGGTTGACCACTTCATTATAAGGTTAGTAAGTATTCAGGCATGTCTAGAATGATTATATATTGGGTTATAACAATTTGCTGCTTTGTTTTGCTGCAAAAATAAGTCAATGCTTATTTAATGTTTGCTCCAGACTCTACCAAAGTTAAAACAAAAATGATTTTGACCTCAATATTCTTTGAATGAAAGTCCAGAGCACCAAATCAGTCATAGAACCACACAGGGTGACTGTGAATCTACCTTAGATTGGGGTTCACCCTTCAGTGGCTAGAAACATCAGACCACTTTCTGGAGTAAAGCAGTAATTTCAAGTTTTAGGTGGCCAAGCACAAAGAGCAGCTATGTACATATTAATTTTTCTTTTTAAGTGATTCACTAAAATCAATATTTTACCTTTAAAATTGCCTTCTGTCCCAAGAAAGAATCCTGTTAAGTGACAGTTCATCCATCTGCTGTTTCCCCTCCATCAATTTATAAAAGATCTTGTAATTCTGTGAGGCTGAACCTAGGTCTAGTGCACCAGTAATTATCTCATACAGAAAGAATCAATTTCATTTTCAGTGCAATTAGTGAATGACACCAAGAGTGTGTGTAGCTTCTTCCCAATGCAAGAGAGGTCAGGCTACACATCTGATTAGTTTTAGACTTCCTTTGCCTCTGGCTTTGTGAAGCTGAGGGAAGTAATGGACTGTGAATGGAAGAAGACACACCAGAAAATGACAAGACCTAAGTCTATTTCCTGTGCACTATTTCCTGTGCACTGCCTCCTGGCAAATGTCTATCAGGATAAGTAAATATGTGCAGCTCCTTCTAACCTGTAAATATTCAGCTGGCAGGGTTTAAAGTCTCTAAATCAACATAAGCTGTCTTTACTGTTTTGAAGGTAAGAAAAAGCTCCCATATAAAACAAGGCTGACAGCAAGAACTGAGGGCTGTGGTGAACATGCTGTTCCAAGATTTCAAACTTCAGATGGAGGTTTACTGTCATCTGCCTACCTGGCTTAGGAAAACATGAGCACTTACCTGATGAACACACACACATGCACACAAATAAAAAAGTATATCTAAAATACATGCCAAAAATTGAGTTCTTGGATGACTAAAAGAACATTTGTTCTCTTTAATTTGTTCTCTCTTAATCTGTGTGATTAAGACTAATAGGTTAAGACTAGCTCTTATTAAAGATAAAACTCTCAAACTGCCTCTGCTACAGAAGTTGTGTTTCCATAATTATCTCCCTAAAATCAGTTCCCTATTCTTGAAGACAATAAACAGAATTATTTTTCTCCAGAAAGTCCCTTTATAATTTCCTGCAAACTCATATGCTACAGAAGCATTTTTTACAGTTCGAATATCTACACATTCACATTTATTCTGTCCTTTTCACTCTTTGCACATTGTAGGCACCTGGTTTAGAACACGTTTGCCTTTATATCCTCCTGACACTGTGTTGATACAGCTTAGAAACATTAACATTTCTTGAGAAAAAAAGTAGATAAAGGGAAAATCAAGAAAGCCTAAAAAATTCTAGTGTCAATTTGGTGCAACTTCAGTCTGTACATCTTTGTGGATGTACTTCTTGCCCTGTTTTTATATAACTGCAAATCTTGACAGCTGGAGAAAGCATTTAATTGCAATGTGTGCATGAAAGAAGATAACAAAAAGATGGACTAGGGACACATGGGCTGTGTCTGCTTGATTCAAGGACGAGAGTAACTTAGAAGACTAAAACCAGGTCTCAAAGCAGAGGTGCCATGGGGAAGGGAAAGTATGAAACTTTTTATTTACTATGGTTCAAAATTTGGTTAAATTAATTTCAAATTAAATAAACTTTATTTTGTGCTTGTGTCATGGGAGGTATTGTTATTCTTTGGGGATGTCTCCACTAACTCAGTGAAAGGGTGTGCCAACTGGATCCACAAGTTCCATATGATTTGACCTGTGCTTTATTCCTGAGACCCACTCTAGTCTTCCCTTCTACAGGTTCCCAGTACTACCCTCACTCATCAGGTGATTCTGAAATATTTACCTAATGATGGTAGAAAAGAACTTGAGAAATTTCTTGAGAGGAATAATTAGTGATATTATATGGTAATGCTGTCAGTTAGGAGTGATGGAAACTTTCAGACAAGGAATTTGGCCTCCAATGTTGAGATGTTCCTCAAGGTCCTGCTCTGTCCTTACCACAGACAAGAAAACATCTTTGTTTGAAGGCATTAGGTTTTCTTGTAGTAACAGTTTTAAGATTTCAAAGTTTGAAATGCAATGTTTTCAAATGTAAACTCTGTTGATCTAAGTTAATGTTTTGATCTAAATTAATGCTTTGTTGTGTCTTGTTGAGAGTGTCATATATGTGTGACAAACACAAAGATGTAACGATCTTGCTCTTTGTTTTCGTCAGGATCAAAGGGTTCTGTATTCTCTAGAGATCTTGAATCTTGTCCTTGACAAATGTAAAATATGAAAAATAGGGATGGGTAAAACCTAGGACCATAGGAATCGCCAGCTTATACGTCTAAAAATTACTAACAGAATGTTGCAAAGTAGTATTCAAAACAGGCCATTTTTTAAAGCAATGAGGTCCTCCAGGATGTTAGGTGTGATGCCTACTACTTCTCATGTTAATCACTGTAGGGAATTAAACTCTAAGACAATGGAAATATGCTTCATTATGCATGAAAGGTGTAAAAGTTTTGCATAAGGCAGGCAAGATGCAACAGATATGTCAAATCTGTTCTTCATACTTCCTGAAATTTCTTGATCTGCTGAAATTCCGTGACGAGAATGTTAAGGATGCTGAGAAACCCAGATAGCGTGGCAGTAAGGACTATTGGAATAGTTGGAATATTTGGATTAGAATTTAAAAAAAAAACCTAAACAAACCAAACAAGACTACTGCACAATAATGTCTTTCCCATAGCTAAAATTATGATTCTACTGTTTATGAAGAACTTTCCATTTGTTCTCCAAATACTGTGTTCTAAAAAAAAATGGTCTGAATGCTGAAGGTGAAAGACTTTCAAGAGCACAAAGATTAATGTAGTTCTGTAATTTTGGTCTGAGTGGGTTATGAGCATTGCAAGGAGATGTCTGGTGGCAACAATAGACTGATGATAATGTGCAACTGAAGTTGTTCAGAGTGTTGGCTCAAGGTTATAGGTTTCCAGGGAGAATACTACACTGATTAACAGAACCTTTTTCTGGGAGAAGGACCAGCTGCTACCGGCTCAATAAAATATGCTTCGTTGTTGCTTATAATTCTGCCAGTACCAGAAATCTGATGCTATTCTAGGTGCTTAAAAAAAAGCAATAAACTTCCTCATTTGAATTCAGCAGATATTTAGATTGTCATAGATTAAGATTTAATTGTCAGCAGAGAAAAGGTGATATATTGCTTTTATTAAAGTATTAAAAAAGCATTTTCTGTCACTTTTGATGGTTATGCCATACTTTAACATATTCTTAAAAGAAAAAGACTTCTGAGACTCAAATCTTGTGGTTCTGTTATGGTTTAAGGGTTAATAGCCTGAAAGAGCAGGACAGGTGGTGTCTGTAGTACCCTTGGGGGGTCAGAGATCAGTACTGTTCCCTCCCCTTTCTGGCCACAGTCTATAAAAACTCAAGGAGGCCTGAGGTTTTCGTGGGCTTTTCCTGGTTTCCTGGGCTGCTTCCTGTTGCATCTTGGGGCAGCTGGACCTACCTCCACATGTTTGGCAGCATACACCACCATCTGCTCCAGGCACCACTGCAGTCCCTGGTGACAAGTCACAGCAGTCGCAGCGGCCATGAGGCACTGCTTGGACACTTCCACTCGGGACTACTGGGATCAGGTTTTGTATATAGTTAAACATCCTTTATCCCTTCTTAATTCCCTTTTCCTTTCCCCTGTTTTTTTCATTAAACTTGTTACAGTCTTAACTTCCAACCTTGTGCGAAGCATTTTTTTCTCTATTCCCTCTTTTTTTAATCCTCCCCTAGGAGGGTAGGGGACAATAGAAAGAGGATCCTGCTCTCTGAGCCTTAAATGGAGACAGGACAAATTGGTGCCCAACGTGGAGCACAAACCCTTGACCCTGAGATTAAGAGTCCAATGCTCTATCAATGTCGTGGTTTAGGGCCGGTGCATAACTGAGGACCATAATGCCCCAAAAAAGGCTAGTCAAAATAAGGACTGGGAGGGCTTCTTACCACTTAAACAAGTCACAAGTAAAAGACAGACTCATCATAAGGAATAAAAAACAAAACAATTTTGATTTGTTACCAACATCAGAGTAGAACAATGGGAGATACAA
>NW_010167122.1:0-8253 GCF_000695765.1 Mesitornis unicolor
GGGACCGCCCGCATCGCCGTCCCACCAGCATCTCCACTCCAGCGGTGCCACATCGGCACCTCGCTCCATCCCAAGCCAAGCCCCCGCCGCCACTGCCCCAGCCCTCCGTCTTTGATGCAGCCATCGCTGCCACCCCCACCCATCTCATCAAGTTTAATCTTCTCACCCAAACTCACCACCACCACCTCCATCCCTTGCAACATCACCACCCCAACCAGTCCTTCCACCCTGCCCTCCCTCTTGATCCTGCCAGCCCCCCTCAACCTAACCTCTGCCCTCCCCAACACCCTTTCCTCCCCATTGTAACCGTCCTCCATGGACAACACCTTTGCGATCACAGCACGTAGGTTTTCCCCTCTACCTCTGCAGAACAAGTGAGAGGACTGTGCCTGGTCTGGAGGTGGTGGTGATCTTCCTAGGGCACCGCTGCCTTCGGCTGGCTTGAATCTACCAGCTTTATCCTGAAATAAGCACTAAGGAGAGGGGTGTTACCAAGGATATCCCTGTTAGATTGTTTATGTGAAGGAGAGGAAGAAAGAGGAAACCTTTTCCTCCTATAAATGCTGGTTTACTGGTGTTATGATACCTCACAGAGGCTGCAGTGTAAATGTTTCGGTCAGCCTTAGTTAATTGCATAGTTTTTAAACACTGAATTGTTTCCATATTTTCAATCTACCTCCATTTTCAGTTTCCCAGTTCAGGCTATCTTTGCACCAGATTTGAGGATTGCTCTTTAACATGGCTGTTGGAGACAAAAGCAAAACCATTTAAAATAGAGATGGCAGAGTCCTGTGGCTGGATACCAGCAGGCTTCAAGGACATAAAAAGCTTCTTTGGAGCTGGGCAAGTTTGTGGACTTGTGTGGACTTCAAAGGACAGCACGCCGCAGCTGCAGGCACGGTGTTTGGGGCCTGCTGAAACCATAACGTGTCTTTTCCTTCTTGGAAACAAGCAGCGTTGCTGGAATCCAGCAGAGGGGTGGGGTAGGATTTACCCCAAGGTCTTGTGGCTTAGAAACACTCAAAATCCAGGCTGTAAGGGCTGAGCTGTGGGAGGGTTGTGAGGCTGCTCCTTCCCAGCTCCTGCCCGTGACTCTGTCCCTGTCCAGCACGGGCTCCCCGAGTGTTCACTGCTCCCCGTGACCATGTGTATCTCTCTACCAGCTTCCATCAATGAAGACGAGCAGGGCATCATCCCGCGAGCCATGGCCGAGACCTTCAGGCTCATCGATGAGAATGACCTGATCGACTACACAGTCCGAGTATCCTACCTGGAGGTGTACAAGGAAGAGTTTTGGGACTTGCTGCAGGTGGATACAGCCAGCAAAGACATCCAGATCCGGGAGGATGACAAGGGGAACATTGGTACGTATGGCTGCACACAGGCTCCCTTTTCTCCCCATGCCTGAGGCGAAGATTGGGTTATCTGTTTCTGAAGACAGAGCCAGGTCGTCTCCCTCCATACCTCCATCCCTCTCCTGCAGCAGATTGCTGTGCTTAGTCCTGTTCAGTGTGGAGAACCGGTCTGTTTGTGGGATGATGTGGGCAGGGCAATGGCCCCAGGCTGTGCAGAGGAGCTGTGTCCTTGGGCAGCCTGTTGCTCCCAGCCACAGCTCTGTTTTTGCTATTGCAGTGCTCTGTGGTGTGAAGGAGTCAGAAGTGGAAGGGCTGGACGAGGTGCTGAGCCTGCTGGAGATGGGGAACACAGCCAAGCACACGGGAGCTACCCACATCAACAGGCAGTCGAGCCGCTCACACACCATCTTCACGGTGACCATGGAACAGCGGCGTGGGGCTGGCCGCATCCCCCTGCACCACCACCACCCCTCTATCCCTGCCTCGGGCCAGGTCCTGGTTTCCAAGTTTCACTTTGTGGACCTGGCAGGCTCAGAGAGAATTGTGAAGACAGGAAACACAGGGGAGAGGCTGAAGGAGAGCATCCAGATCAACAGTGGCCTCCTGGCCTTGGGCAATGTCATCAGTGCCTTGGGAGACCCTCGGAGGAAGAGCAGCCACATCCCCTACAGGGACTCCAAGATCACCAGGTACAGCAGGGACAAGGACCCCCACGTCTCACGGGCTCTTGACGTGGTGCTTCTCCCTGCCTTTCCCATGCCCAACCTGCCAGGTTGGGTGGCAGAGTCCCCAGGGTAGCTGAGAGGAGCTTGCAGGGCCAGTTGTCCCTTCTGAGCTCACACCAGGGCTCTCAGACCAACTGCTTGGTGGTACAGGGCCGGCTGACCCACTGTGCCTCATGGCAGTTTACAGGTCTACCCTCTGCACAGGTTTTCACATAGGGAAGCTTGGGGAGCAATGAGACCAGGATGGAAATGACAGACTAGCTCATGGCAGTGCTGCAGAAGAGGAGGCTTGCATAAGTCATGCTGCTGAAGCTGAGATGGGTTGTCACCATGGGTTATCCTGCGTTTCCTGCCTGGTAGTGAATGAAAAATGCTTTCAATAGGCTTGTTAGATGGTCTGCAGTTACTTCTTAGCCCAAGCAGGTGCCCTTTGCAATCTCCAAGAAGTTCCCATGCAGCACATACCAGTGATCATGGAGTTGGGGAGCTCCCAGTGTCATGAATTATTTGGATGGAAACTTGCCACAGTGCAAACTGTTATTCCTCTGTGTAGTGATTCTGCTCACTTCACTAGTGCTGAACTGGCCACAGAGCAAGAATTTAATTTTTCCTGGACTTAACCTCTGAAAAGGGTTGGAAACCACCTGGTTCCTGCGTTAGTTAGTATTTCCACTGTTTTAGTCACTATGCTTTTCCCTAGGATCCTAAAAGACTCGCTGGGGGGGAATGCCCAGACCGTGATGATAGCCTGCATCAGCCCATCCTCCTCTGACTTCGATGAGAGCCTCAACACGCTGAATTACGCCAGCCGGGCTCAAAACATCCAGAATAAGGCTGTGGTGAACTGCCGCAAGGAGACGGAGCACGTCGAAGAGCTTCACCTGCAGATCAAGAACTTGCAGAAGGCACTGGAACAGCGGCACCGCTCCGAGACCCGGATCATCAACCGCTCGGCCACCGCCAAACGCTGCGCGCCGGACCCCACGGCTCGGCTGCTGGCGGAGTGCGCACATTACCGGACGTGCACCGACGCCGCGTACCGGCTGCTGATGGAGCTGCAGGAGGACAGCAACCTGACGGTGGAGCAGATCCTGCGGGTGAAGGAGTGGTTGTGCGCTGTAGAGAGCGAGAGGAGTGAGCTGACCTCGGCCGGACTGGATAGCGGCATTGAGAGCACCTCGGCAGAAGACCAGAGCCCTGAGGCACAAGGTTCAAAGCTGGCAAAAGCCCAGGTAACGTCTAGGGTGGTTTAGCTCCAGGGTGGGGTTCATCTGATGGCATGGTGGAAGGGTCAGGAGAGGGAAAAGAGAAACAACCCGGCCAAAAGGCTGGAGAGAGGCAGAATGATGTCCTCAGAGCAGGCAGGGAGAGGTTGGGTTTGGCTGCAACAGAGAGATTCATTTTACAGGAAAAATCTGGGTCTGCAGAGCTGCTGTGCTCTTGTGGAGTCCAACACAGGAAGGGAAGGACAAGGGTGGATGCTGATGCTGCTCTCTTGTTTTCGGGGAGCAGGTGAACACCGAGAAGGGGTGTGGATCCATCAAAGACGAGCAGGTAGCCAAACTGCAGAGGCAAGTGGAGCGCCTGGAGGAGGAGAACCGTGATTTTCTGGCTGCCCTGGAGGATGCCATGGAGCAGTATAAGCTGCAGGTATTTCTGGGCTCTGCTCTCTTTATAGACACCTGCCCCACTCCTCCTCTTTCTCCCCAGGAGAACGCAGCCCAGCTTTCGGGATCCACATATACATAACCATTATTTTCTTATTGCCTCCTAGAGCGACAAGCTGCAGGAGCAGCAGGATAAGATCTTGGCACTACACGTGCGCTTGGAGATGGCAATGCCAAACCTGTGTGTGCCAGAACTGCTGGAAAGCCTTCACCTGGTGACCATCAGCCAGAGACCTCACACAGCCCCACTGGATGCTGCCCCATCCCACAGCCTCAGCGGGTTTCCCTCGGGGCTCCTTCCCACAGAGCAGAGTGGAAGAGCCCTTTGCAGGAAGGTGAGGGCACAAGTCTGTGCTGTTCAGCATCTGCTGCCTTTTCACTCGGATGCTCTCCACTGAGTGAACTGCTTTTCCCTCACCATTGAACATGAGCTTTGTCAGAGGTGTAGTCCAGAGGACTGCACTCGGTGTTAGCATCTAAAGAGATTAACAACTCTGGTAAAACCAGATCAGCTTCAAAACTGAGACTTACTTCAGTATTGTGGGCAGATCCCAGATTTGCTCAGCTTCTGAGCAGCAGAAGGCATGAGGGCAGGCAGCTGGGTCTAGCAACACACCAGTTCTGAAAACATGCTCAACTCCATTCTATTGCTTTTCTTTGTGTTTAGCAGTGATGCCCAGCTGGGAGCTGCTTTTCCTAACCCCAGGTCTCACACAGCATGTTTCCTCTCTTTCTGATTCTCTGCCCCAGCAGCTCAACAGCAACTCCTCTTTCCAGGAGGAGGACCTGGCAAGCTGGCGCCTGAACCACGCACAGTGCCCGACCAGCAATCTAGAAATCAAAGCTGCGGTGCTGAGAAGAGAGCTCAGCCAGGACTCAGAGAAGGCGGCAGAGCTGTCCTCAGGAGAGGAGGAGGAGTGGGAACAGAAGCGGTCCCTGTCCCAGCGCCGGTGAGTTGAGGCTGTCCCAGTGCTGTGCAGTGCCATGGCTGTCCCACCTCTGCATCTCAGCTCTCACATGAGTTGTAGAAGCAAACACTGCCTCTAGGGTCAGTGATTCTGCTAAGAGACAGCTGCCTGCTCATTATGGAGTTAATTACCATCTTTCCTGACATTTCTATCTCCTTCTGAAGCCTGTGGATCATGAGGGTCCTCACTGGGAATGGCTCTGGCAGTGCCCAAACCCAACTGATTAGCTTGCTGCTTCTTCTAGAAACGGGATCCAAAGCTGGAGCAAGAAAGACATTTGCAAGTTAAGCAAGGAGCCAAGCAGAGACAACGTCCACTCGATTCAGGAAGAGCAGCTGGAGCTGTCGAAAGGCAAGTGGCAACCGTACGTTGTTGGACAGTATTCCTAGGGCTGGTGATACTTCACGGGTGCTGTTGATAGGAAGGTAGCATGGCCCACCTGGATGAGCCCAGAGGACAAAAATTGAGTAGATGACAGTCTAACTGCTTTTGTTAAGGGGAAACTGCTGGGTTCTGGCAAAAGCTGCATGTTTTGGTGAATGCTGCGGGTGACTCTGGGTGATGCTGTGCCAGTTCTTGGCTACAGATCTGAGATGGGATTGTCAGGCCACCCAGCTGCTGAAATAGGACCTTTCTTACCCAGAAACCTATGTTGCAGAGGTCTGCAGGAGGCAGGAGCGCCTGGGAGGGAAGGACTCTGAGTGGAGGCTGGTGCAAGCACAGCAGAAGATCCGAGAGCTGGCAATCAACATCCGCATGAAGGAGGAGCTGATCACGGAGCTCGTTAAGACAGGTGCAGAGCTGCTGGTGGGAACGTGCATCCGATGCCTATGAAATCTCCTCTTTGGGATGCTTTGTCTCTGCTCCCATCCTCACCTTCCCTCCCTGTGTTGTCTGTGCCCAGTCTCTTCCCCTGTAGAAGGAAACAAAGCAGTTTCAAGAGAAGCAACCCTTCCTGTTGGTTTCTCCCTAAATCCCTTCCACAGAGTAGCTAAGGGCAAGGGTGTGTTCAGTCTCTGTAATCAAAAATACTTGTGGAAGAGAGAGAAAAGGTCTGTCCCTTGGCAGGATCCTGGCTGTGTGGGAAGGGGGCCTGGAGGTCACAGCTGAGGCATGTGTTTCAGGCAAGGACGCCCAGGCTCTGAACAGGCAGTACTGCCAGAAGATCAGCGAGCTGGAGCAGGAGGCAGAGCAGGTGCGGGCAGAGCTGAGTGAGAGCCAGAAGCAGCTCCAGGAGCTGGAGAGCAAGGAGCCGTGGGACCCCGGGGAGAAGCGCAAGCTGCAGGAGTACCGCACACGTGTGGCAGCTGCGCAGAACAAGGCACGGGTGAGTGGGAACGGCTCTGCCTGCCCAGGGATGTGGACAGGGGAGGAGCTGGGGGCATCTCCGCAAAGGGCAGCGTTTGCCTTCCGGCAGGTTCTGTGCAAGAAGAAGCAGGCAACAGAGAGGCTGGTGTCGCTCTCGGCCCAGAGCGAGAAGCGAGTACAGGAGCTGGAGAGGAACATTCAGCTGATGCGGCGGCAGCAGGGCCAGCTGCAGCGCCGGCTGCGGGAGGAGAGCGAGCAGAAGCGGCGACTGGAGACGGAGGTGAATAAGCGACAGCATCAAGTCAAGGTAGGAAAGGGCAGGAGCAGTTGTGCTACTGCAGTATTTGTGAGGATGGCGATGGGTGGGCTCTGCAAGCTGCTGGGCAGGCAAGGGTAGCTCTGATGGGGTCTGTGATTGCCTTGGAGAGCTGGAGATGGAGAGAGGGGGTTTTTTTGGAGTATCCAAAGAGCTAGCAGAGAACATAACTTGTCCCTCAGCCCTGGCTCTAGGGCAAACAGCATCTTGAGGCTCACAGCTGCTCTTTCCCATACAGGAACTGGAACTGAAGCACGAGCAGCACCAGAAAATCCTGCGCATCAAAACAGAGGAAATCGCAGCTTTCCAGAGGAAGCGGCGGAGCGGCAGTAACGGCTCCGTGATCAGCCTGGAGCAGCAGCAGGTACAGGCAGAGCAAGCCCACCACCTCCTCCCTGTTCGAAGGGGATTGCTCTGGCAGACTGCTGGTTGACAGGGAGGCCTGGAAGCAGGGGTTTCAGCTTGAGATGGGCCATAGCCCATGCTGCCCTGGAGCAGGACAGTCCATAATGTCACTTGTGTCTAGTAGCAGAGGACTTGCATCTTGTCTTATCCCCAGGACCAGGATTCCCTTCTAAATCCTAGCATTGGTAAAGTAGCTGTGAAATCTTGTCTGTTAGCTGAAGAGTGGTGGGAGATGCAGCCCCCAGGACTCCTTGGCAGCTGTGGATTTAGCTCAGCTCTGCCTCTCAGAGCAGCTGAAAGGATAAAACCAGTGCAGGCTGGGCTATAGGGGTTAGCAGAGATTGACTCAAGACTCTCTCATCTTAAGTACACCGCTCTTTAGTCCAGCAGGCCTGGGCATTGCAGCTGTGCTCTGCATGCATGCACATGCCCCCTTTGCCTCTCCTTCCACCAGAAAATTGAGGAACAGAAGAAGTGGCTGGATATGGAGATGGATAAAGTTCTCGAGCAGCGCCGGGCCCTGGATGAGCTGGAAGATGAGCTACGGAAGCGGGAAGGTATTGTGGCCAAAAAGGAAGCCCTGCTGCAGGAGAAGAATGGCTTGGAGAGCAAACGACTGCGCTCCAGCCAGGTAGGACATAAGTGTGGGGTATGCGTGTGGGGTCACTTGACCTATGGAGGGTGTGGAAAGGGTCTGGGGGTCTGTCTTGCCTTTAGACCAGATCCCCTTTAGCATCTTCTGCTGCAGGCCCTGACAGATGACATAGTGCGTGTGTCCAGCCGCCTGGAGCACCTGGAGAAGGAGCTGAGCGAGAAGAACGGGCAGCTGCGTCACGGCAGTGCCCACGACCAGCAGCAGATCCGCCAGGAGATAAACAGCCTGCGCCAGGAGAAGGACCAGCTGCTCAAACAGAGGTTGGAGCTCGACAACAAGCTGCGTCAGGGCACCCTGCTGTCCCCAGAGGTACTTCTGGGGTTGGGCTGCTCTGCTTGCAGAGTAATGAGTAGGGAGAGAGAAGTTACCTGAGAGGAGGTTGTAGTGAGGTGGGAGTCAGTCTCTTCTCCCAAGTAACAAGCAATAGGACAAGATGGAACAGCCTCATGTCGTGCCATGAGAGGTTTGGATTGGATATTAGGAAAAATTTCTTCAGCTAAAGGGTTGTCAAGCATTGGAGCAGGCTGCCCGGGTAAGTGGTGAAGTCACCATCCCTGGAGATACTTAAAAAACATGTAGATGTGGTTCTTAGGGACATGGTTTAGTTGTGGACTTGGCAGTGTTAGGTTAACAGTTGGACTTGATGATCTTAAAGGTCATTTCCAACATAAATGATTCTAAGACCTGAGGATGGGGTTGTTAGCAGATGCTTCCCTCCATGTGCAAACTGTGCATATCCCAACTTTGCAAGCACTGCTCAGGTGACGAGGGAGGTCAGGGCAGGGTGAGAGAGCAAACCCTTTGCTCCTTAGTAACTGCATCTCTGTCCTGGCAGGAAGAGCGGGTCTTGTTCC
>NW_010167122.1:8284-28549 GCF_000695765.1 Mesitornis unicolor
GAGGCAATTGAGGCTCTGGATGCAGCCATCGAGTACAAGAATGAATCCATCACGTGCAGGCAACGAGTCCTGCGGGCCTCAGCCAGCCTGCTGTCCCAGTGTGAGATGAACCTCATGGCCAAGCTCAGCTACCTCTCCTCCTCTGAGACCCGAGCTCTGCTCTGCAAGTACTTTGACAAGGTGGGAGACAACTGCCTTCCGTGGTGGTGAGAGCTATGGCACCTGAACAAACTCTCATTTTCCTCAGTTTCAAGCTTTCTGCCTGCCTCCTGCTTTACTTCTGCCCTGTCAAGTCAGGCAACAAAGCCACAGCCCCATGATCCACAGCTGTCCCAACACCCAGGAGAGAGGCTTAACTAGTCATAGGATGCATGGATCCCTGCAGTGGCTCTGCCGCATCAGTGCAGTCACACATTGCTCCTCCCTCTGCAAGGCAACTGTGATATCCTAGAACTACTAACCTTTGTATGCTGTACCAAAAAACTAACTTGATCAGGCAGGAAATCTTTCCAGGCTCTGAAGGAGCTGAGGTGTTCCTTGCTCTTGGGCCCTGGCCAGGTGGTGACGCTGCGAGAGGATCAGCACAGGCAGCATATTGCCTTCTCGGAGCTGGAGATGCAGCTGGAGGAGCAGCAGCAGCTGGTGTACTGGCTGGGGGGCAGCGCCTGGAGATGGACCGCCAGCTCACCCTGCAGCAGAAGGAGCACGAGCAGAACATGCAGTTGCTGCTCCAGCAAAGCCGCGGTAAGCACCCAGCTCCCCAAGCAGCCAGCAGTGGCACAGCTTTTGTCAGTCACGGGGCTTGCAGCTTGAAATGGCCTTGCTTTTCCTTGTAGAGCACATGGATGAGGGGCTGGCCAGCAGCAGGCTGCAGTATGAGGCGAGGATTCAGGTGCTGGAAAAGGAGCTGAGCCGTTATATGTGGGCAAACCAGGAGCTGAACCAGAGGCTGAGTAACATGAACCTCCATCCTGGACAGACCAAAGGTGAGAGGAAGCCTTGGCTGTAGCTTTGCTGTTCCTACCAAATTGGGATTGGGATTGAGATTGGTAGGATTACCAAGGAGTTTAAATCCCGTTTCCTGGCAGCAGAGTTACAAGCTGTACGGGTGCAGGTCATTGCTGGCCTTGAGCAAGTGCTCTATGGCTGCAGATCCTGATGAGAAGAGTAGATACCCTGATACTCATCTCACCATTCTCCCACTCTTTCTCAGCAGGGATGGAGAGAAGCATTCACAGAGCTGGGGACAGAGCCCCCCCTGTGCTCAGGGCCTGCGAGGAATCCAGCCTCGGGGAACAGCCCGTGCCTCTGGCTGTCACTGAAGAAAGTCATCGGGTCAGGGATGAGAGCAGGGACCTGGTGCACGCTCCTTTGCCATCGACGTGGAGGCGTTCCTCCCTGCCCAACGACAGCCCCGGGGACCTCCGGCAGAGGGACACCGAGCACTTACTGAGAGCAGGGCAGCCCCACGAGGTGCACCCGCCACGGGGCCTCGCTCCTGCCTCCAAGCCCCGTCGGGAGCTGCGCAGAGCCAGCCTGAACACAACCCCAGTGCCTTACCACCCAGCAATGATAGACGTGAGGAAAAATCCACTCTAGACAAGCACCTGGCACAGGGCAGGGAGGAACAGATATTGCTGATGTGAGCTTAAGAGCCTTTCTGCCCCACAAGCCAGCCTGGTGACAAACCTACTACATTTCAGAGGCCTGAGGAAGAAAGAGCCATGACTTTTCATCCTAAGGGAAATAACTTCTGCCTACATTCCCCATGTTGCTGCCAGTTCAGACAGCGCCGACTGGATACATTTCCTTCTGCACCCTCAGCAGCTTAAACACTGGGAAGTGGGAGATACCTCCCACCCTGGCCTCTAACACTAAAAGCTTGTTTACAGTTTGAAAACCTCTGCTGCGGGGCTTGCTCCGCCCTAGCAGCCTCAGAGGAAGATGCTCTGCAGTCCTGCAGAACTTGTACATATATTTTTGTAGCAACTTTGGTTTTTTACATTTCTACTGTAACTTTTCTAATAAAGCAGAGCAGTTTTATGAAGCAGTCACTTGTCAGAGGCTCTACTGGTCGCATACTGTGGGCATGTAGGGAGTTTTACTTAAACCTCACTGCATGGGAACTCGGCTGCTGTCACAGTATTGCCTTAACGGTCAAATATCTGCTTTGTAAGTGCTCAGAGCCAGAGCTGGTAGGCTTCCTACATCAAATTCCTGCAGAGAAAGCATCTCCAGACAGCAGAATTGTCTGAAGCATCTCTGGTTGTTTCAGCCTATAAGCTGCTTTAAGCAGTGTTTTCATATTCTTGGGAAAACTTCCAGTCTGGATCTAAGGGAGATTAAATACAATCCTGCAACTTAGCACTGATACCATCCACCTTCGGGAGGGGACATAAGTTCAACTCTGGCAGAGCAAGAAATGAAAGCCCAGGTACCTGCTTTAAGAAGAGCAAGGGAGGGGCAGACACCGGTTTGGCTGCCTGACCCCAAAATCAAGCCACTGCTTCAGCCTGAAATCACAAGGAGCACAGCTACCACAGCTACCATTTGAGGAGTAACATACACCAAGTTGAAAGGTAGCATCTGAAGTAAGAACTGCTTGATCTTCCTCCTACATGCTTGGTCTTGCCTTGTAGGGGTGTAGCTTTGAGGGATGGCTTACTGTGGGCTCTAGGTGTGGCTGAGCTGCATAACATCTAAGTTCAGAGCCTTTCTTTTCTGCTGTTGAAAACAAAGATTTTCAGCAGAAAAAAGAACCCATCCTACTTGAAACTAAGTAGTAGTCTTGGACCTCTCTGCTTGTGTCTCCACATCCTTGAAGCAAGTGCACCTCTCCCAGAAGCAAAGACACCGCTAGGCAACCACCCCAATACCATGCCATGCACAAACACTGCTATCCTAGAACTTGGCACTTCCAAGCTAATACACATTTTAGCCCCTTGTAGGCCACATCTCGGGCCCTGAATCACAGCTCCTGCTATTTTCGTGTGCTTATTCTGACCCCACATCTCAGAGGCAACTAGTCATTATTTAATTAGTAACTCAGTTTGATAGAAAAGTCTTTGAGCTGTCACCTCCAGTTACTCCATCCAAGTTTTACCTCTCAAGGAAGCTTCCCCAGCCCATCCTCTCTGCCTCACTGCAAGTCTGCAGAAAAGGACAGCCAAGTTACTCTACCAGCACTTGTACCAACCTGCTTACCCAGCAGTGGCCACGAACCAACGCACCAATTAAACCAGTCATGAAGCAGGAGAATCAAATTCCTTTCTTTGTGCTCTTTTGGCATTTGTCTGGTATTTCTGAGTAATTTACTCATTAATCCATCTGAAGTAATGTCCTTATTTTCCCACTAAGCTGGCAAACTGGATGCAGCTAACAGGGATCCAGTTAGTATGAAGACAAGATAGACAGCAGGAGCATGCAGCTTGTTTTGTACCCATTCACCTCCAGTATCCGTCTTCCTCCAGCCCCAGTCTCTTGCCCATCACTTGGGCTAAAGACAGATTTATGATTAAGTGACACAATGAAAATTCACATCAGTTTATTTTACAAAGAAAACTGTAGAAAAGTGGCAATTCTCCCTCTTTACCCAGCAGAATTGAACCTTCACTGCAGAACTCAGCTACCCACACACAGGAGAAATGCCAGAAAGACTGAGCTAAGTTTTCACTGGATGGAGATGCTGCAGTTGAGGTCAAAAAACAACCCCAACTTTTAGAGTGGTCCTTATTTGCACTGTCCATATGCTTGCATCCAGTCTCCTACCAGCACAAGACAGCTCCAGTCAAGCACCAAATATGAGGTCCTTGTTAAAAAGTGTTGTACAGCTGGGATAATGCAAAGTTTCCTATACTGTTCTGGCTCCAAACTTCAGCTGAGCAGCTTTTTCCGTGAGTAAGTCCTGCTAAGGGGACGCTTCCTGAAAGTCATGATGTGGAATGGAGACAGCTCCTGGTTGGCAGCAATTTGGAAGGCATCAGATTCTTCTTCTACAAAACAGAAAGAGTAAATTAAAGCCACAGTTTGTCAAAGTTTACTGGTGAAAGAAACCAAATACCAACTGGAAACAACAAGAACAGTAAACTCCACTTCCTACTAAGCTACTCTTTTTCCTCATTGGTAACTCCCCTCCCTTCCAAACCTCCCAGTTCCGCCAAGTTTCTTGGAAGCGTGTAAGATGGAGACACTGAATACAGAAGCGACAGATGCAGCCACAGGCTTTCTGCACAGAGACCAATCCCTAGCATACCACGCTTTTGTTCTCATTTAGTTGCATGGAAGCAGAGAGCACACCTTGTCTCTCCTTACAGCACAGGTGGTTACCTTGAACGCGCTTTCTCCGAGATGGTGGCGTCTGCCCCTGGCACAGCAGTGGAGACTGGGTCAGTGCCAGAAGGCTGCTAGCAGAGAGCGCGCTCTTCACTGGTGGCGTGGAGCCTGGAGAAGCACAGGGAGATGCTGAAGCAAAATGACAACTCAAGTCTCACACACAGCCTTTACCTCAAAACTTCCATCAGTGCAAAAGATACTTTGAGTTTATCTGAAACAAGATGTAGTCTGACACAGGGGGTTTCTGGCACCAGGAAAGACAAATGGCAGTCTGGAATTAGCTCTTAGCGCATTTAATTTTCTTAGGTAGTTTAGTAGAAAAGTGCTTCACTTATATTAAACAGTTAGTCTTCAGGTAACTCATGTCTTGGAAGAAAACTGTTGCTATGACCATGATGATCTGTAAATACAAAAAGAAGGTCTGTAGGTACAGAAAGTCTCTTACAGGACCAGCTTAAGGCTAAGTACTGCAATTATTTCATGTCCTGAATATGGACTAATGTTGCTTTAAAGTCTGCCCATTTGTCTTAGTGAAAGTCTTACCTGTCAAATGAGTAAAACCCTACCTCTTTATGCAAACCTTTCCTTGCAAGAGGAAACAAACACTGAAACTTAATGCTTCAGAGCATGCAATAACTGTAGAACATCTGCCATAGTCCCTTGTAACATGGGATTCCTGGAACAACACTGGATTAAGTATTTGAAATTCACATGGCCTCGCTAACAGAGCTGACACAGCTCTTTTCACCAAGGTCAGCTGAATCATCTGCACCCACAAAAGCAAAGAGGTAGTTTAAACTTAAATACCGAACAATACAGCATTACTGCTAGCAAGGCAGTAATTTCTGATACCCACTTTCAATGGGCCTGCCCTATAGTCAGAACTGGGGCACTAATAAATACCAATATCCACAGGACTAACCTCCACAAGATCCAGTCTATAATGAAGCACCCAAGAGTTTTAGACCATTAACTTCAGTGCTAGGTGGTGGGCACAAACAGCTAGCAGCATCAACACAAACCCAAATAAATCACCTGGTCTAATTTCAACACTTACTGCAATAGAAGAGCTACCGCTTTCCTCAAGTCACAGCTCACACTCCACTCTGTGCGCTGTAGCTGCCTCACACCCTTTATTCACTCTCCAGTTCTCATTATTTACAAGACAGCAGCTGGATGTAATTGTGATTCTCCCTCCCCAAGTTCTCAAATTTTCCTTTTAATTCCTGTAGTCTCCTGTTCTTTCATATTTCTCTGATCTCTCCCCCATAATTAATACTCCATTGATGACCTCCTCACATCCAGTGTGACTCTTCACATAATTAACTTTCATGTCGTTTACAACCCACTCACTCCCTGGCCACCTCATTCTCCCTCAGCCAGAAAATACCGTGTTCTTGTTTTTGTCTATCCCCCATCTTTAACCATCTCTGAATTTCAGTAGCATGTCATAGGTGCAACTTAATTACCTGACAAAAGGAAGACATCATCATCCCCTACAGAGCTGTGCTGCTGCTCAGGAGTTATGAGTGCACACACTCCTGGTTTCTCAGGAAGAAGAGAGTCCATCCTCGATTTGCTTCTGTTGCCCTCATCTACGGAAAAGCCAGCGAGATCCAAGTTGCACCTATCAGTGCAAGATCTCTTGGCACAGTGATTCTCCTCCTTTTCTGGTGACAGATGCATAAAGTCCCGCTTCCGAGATTTCAAACCAAAAGTTCCCATGGCAGAGTCCTCCTCAGCCCTCGGTTCAGAGTTGCTAGGAGATGCCTGATCCTGAAGCCTGTAAATCCCTTCCAGTTCAAATTCTCCAAGAATATTTGTTGCTTTGCTACTGCAGTGCTCCCAGATCTTCATCTCTCCTTCTCTGCCTGCTGACGTTGTCTTCTGTTCATCAGTGTTTTTCTCATTTTGACCACAGTTCGCGTTAGCAGTGCTGTCTGCTGCTCTCTTTCTCCGAGGCCAGTCCTTGATAGCATCAGGGGTCGTCTTCCCCTTCTGCTTTGGAGAAGGCGTCCAGGGAACTCCTGCTTCTAAGGGAGATGGGGAGGTGGCATTAGAGGCACAGCTTGTTGGGGTGTATGACTGGCATATGTAGGTCTGTCCTCCACCCTTCCCAGGGGTACTGTGGAAAGAACGAAAGCAGGACGGTGAAACACAGGCAGCTGCTAGTCTTCCTGGGTGCTTGCTGCACCAGGTCAGAGCAAGATCACCAAAGGGGCTTTCTCCTCCCTTGGGTTTGCTGGCACTTGCTTCAGCTTGGACTTCCAATGATGAGGAAGAGCCAATTTTCTTAATACGAAGTTTGGGCAGGCCTGAAGCTTGCATCTCAAGTTCAACTTCGTAAGTTGGTGAGCTAGCAGAAGGCAGTTTGCAACGGCTTTTAGGAGTAGAGAACTTGGCCAGAAGTTGAGGATTTCCCATCCGTGCTGCAGCCTCCCGCTGCCTCCTGTCTGGAGTGCAGCGTAAAGAATAGGCAGGAGCAGACTTTGGCACAGGAGGTGAAGTTTTCAGGGCAAATCTGGAGTGTCTCTTAATACCTGGATGCTTCAGCTCCATATATTCTTCTCCCAGCAGGGTTTTTGGTTCCAAGTAATCACTAGCTGCTTGAGAACTGCTTAGGAAGGCGTTTGC
Organism: Mesitornis unicolor; assembly: GCF_000695765.1. Lineage (NCBI taxonomy): Eukaryota > Metazoa > Chordata > Aves > Mesitornithiformes > Mesitornithidae > Mesitornis > Mesitornis unicolor. The sequence continues at coordinate 15,251 of NW_010167122.1, forward strand.
ACTGGAATTCCCCTTAACCAGTTGCTCATACTCCATCTCAGCATTCTGTGCATGCAGCTGCCCTCCAGCAGGCTTTGGAGACAAATGCTCTTGCAAGTTTTCTGAGTCTTTTCTTAGGAAAGACTTTTGAGACGCTACATCCATCTCTCTATTCTTCTCTGATACAGGGGTATTTTCAGTAACTTGGGACTGGCAAAGCTGAAGGCTTTCTACAGAGGTGCTACAACCTCTATCATGATGATTGTCCTTATTTTTAGGTGTTGCACATTCAAGTGTGAGGTTCTCTCCTCCAGAATTCGGTTCATATTTGGCTTGCTTGGATGTGCGAAGCAGGGACCTCAGTAAAGTGCCAGTAATATCTGCAGATTTTTGTAGAGATGGTTCAGATGCACTAAGCTCCCAGTCAGACTCCCTAGCCTGCGCATGGGAGGGAGAGCAGATTCCCACTGTGTTCGTGGTACTTTCATGGAAAGTAGAACTGAAGGGAGGCTCCAGTCTCACAGTGAGCTGCGATATTTCTGTGCTCAGTGAGCTGGTACATAATTCTGAACCTGGATCTTCAGGTTTCCTGAGAGTACTTTCAGTCACTTGAGATAATGGATTTGACTGCACCTGAATTTCCTTTGGGAGGATTTGCCTCCGAGCACCAAATGGAGATGCTAATTTTGAGAGATATCTCAAGGAACGTCTTGGAGTTTGCAGTTCTATAAAACATCTTTCCTGGACAGCAGAGGAGGAAGCAGCAGCTGGGTTTGAATCTGTCAGAGGTAGTGAGGTATTGAGCACTGTGAACCCTTCAAGTTCTGGTGTTTGTAAGCCAGCCTCTTTGCAAGGAGGGGAAAGTCTTTCTGGTGGGGAACAATCCTTAAAAGTTACTTGCAGTAAGTGAACCCTCTTATTTTCAGTTACCACAGATGGCGACTTGACCCTTTGTACAGGATCAGAAAAGTACTTTCCCAAACATTTAGCTGCAGTCTGCTTAGTAGCTGGACTTTTGCCAGGAGTCTTCTCCAGCTTCTGTGGTGTCCTGTGCAGAAGGCGAGGTGATCTCCTTGGTAGCTTACTGGCAGAATTCAGTGGCTTCTGGGCAAATTTATGAGGTGTTTTTCTAGGAGTCTGGAGGGGGGGAGAGGGAAATAAATTAAAAGAATCGTGCTTGTTCTATGCCAGCAATATTATATACCCATCTTGATATTTACTTCTCAAGATTTAAAACACAAAAACCATTTGATTAGACTTAACAGAAACACTAAATTTAAGATGTGTAGGTCTCACTAAACATGCATAGAAAAAGGGGATGGCAAGAAAGAGAGGTTAAGGGTTTCTACCTGACAGGCAGTCAGCTCCTCTAAGTGTAAGGAATCTTTTCTTGTTCTCCTCTTTCCAGGTGAATGTTTCACTGCAGGACTACGTGTGTCAATGACTGCACCAAAGAAAAACCTCTTGGGAGTCTGGACAGTGGGGCTCTCTGAATGCTGCTTAATGCCTATAAAGTGAAACAGTACAATTCAACTAACACCAAGTACCCTGCCACGAACAATTGTCTCAATCACTTCAGATCTATGAACAAGTAGCATTAAAGCCTATAGTCCTAGCATGCCCTTTTCTAGCCAAATGTTAAAGCTTCACCATAATTATTGTTATTTCCCAATATGAAACTAGTATCTTTCTGCAGAAAAAGTGCTCTTGAAAAAAAAAAAGTATAAAATAGCTCAGCCTCTTATTCTATTTATAGCTTGTAGCTTAAGAAAGTTCTGGTTCATGACTAAGGATTCTAGTAAGTATAATATAAAGAACTAAGTGTCACCACTTATAGCTGATAATCCTACTGAGAAAGCCAGCAAAGATCCCATCAGTCATTGCTTTATGCTGCCACAGAGTAGACTGAAAGTAAGCTTTAGGATTTCTGTCCCATATTTTACAGGGATTTCACTGCATTTAAGGAATGCAGACTGACAATCAGTGGTATTCTCTTAGATGGGCCTGATTGGTTTCTTAAGTTGGCAGTGTATATCATAGAAATAGCTGCCATACTGTCCTCCAAATTCAGATTCCCAATTCAAAAATGATTACTGGGGATGAATTTCTGTCTACAGAAGATATTACATGATAGCTCTTAGCTTTTTATGGTCTCTTGTAGAGCCAAATCAAATCAAACTTAGAGCTATCCATGTCAGCTTTTCAGATCAGCAATATCAGCCTGCTCAAATCTCATTCAGTACCTTCTGCATCCTGCAGTGTACAGCTCTCTTCTTGTCCCCGATGGACTTGCTGTGAATTTTGTGAGCTGGGCTGTGCAGTGGAATAGAAAACACCAGAGCAGGTCCTATTTAAAGACAGCTGTTTGATGCGTGGACTTCTTCTCAAACCTGCTTCTGAAAAGGTAAGGATATTGGAGACTGAGACTTCTTTCTCCCTCAACAACGGGAACATCTTCAGGAACAGTTCATAACTGAAAGAACACACTTTAAGAAGAAACTTCCATACAAATAACTATCCCATGTAGGGAAGCAAGAATGCAAAGAACAAAGCTTCACCTTTCTTGGCGATTTGGAGTATTAAGGCATACAAATCTCCTTCCAAATCATGATGCCCCCTTCCTCTAAGTCATGATTACTCTCATCTTTCTAGCAACTATATGGAAAGGAATGCTAGAAAAGCCACGTTCAATTCAAGTTACATCCAGGTTACATGATTAGTTAATTCTCCTGTCTTTATTCTAGTGATTTCATCTTCTTGCTTGTCCAACCATACTGTTTTCTTCTTCCTTCCTGGGTATAAGAAGCAGTAGGCAACTTAACATAGAAACACTCCACAGAGCCAAGTGTCTATCTGCTACAGTAGAAACCAGAACAGTGTTAGGGTCACAGCACAACATGTTGAAGTTATGTTAAAAAAAAACAATCCTGCATGTCCTGGTTTCACAGTAATTATAGCAGCTCAGAGTCTTGTTCATCCTCAAAGTCCTTAATGTACTTTCCTTTAAAAGTTACTATCAACTTTCCTTTCTGAACTTCTACTCTTCAGGGTTGTCAAAGCAGTGAGCAGCAAATGGTTCTATCAGAAGAGGCTGTGCTCCACCAATGGAATAGTACAATACTTTTGTACTGACTATTCACGAATCATCTAAGTTGAAGCATGCTCATCTTACAAGCTACAAAGCAGCAAAACCACCTTTAATCAAAAATTGGTGCTTACCATTTATGGCCTTCTCTGGAGATTCTTCTACAACACCAATGTCACAACCTGGATCAGAAGACCTTGAGAAACAGCACAGGTTTTGGACTTAACTTACTATTCACACTTAAAAAAACCAGAACTTAGACTGAAAACAGTACTCTATTCTACAAAAATATATTGCTTTGTGGGCTACTCTAAGTAAGCAATTAGCCTCCTATTAAAATTTGATTGAGTATGGCTAACTGTCCAGCTGCATAGGTAACAGCTCTATGTGGAAGTAAGTGCTAAATTTCAGCCGAGAGAGTCCACAAAATACAGCACAGGCATTTTCTTCAGAAGCCCTTGAAACAGCAACTGAACCTAAGCAGAATTTAGCTGCAGGAATTAAAGCAGCCTGCCTTACACAGTGAAGCAAGCAGTATTTGTCCCCACTCAGACAAGGGAACTTAGCCTCCACTGGTTCTTTTACTGCCTTAGGTGAAGATGACACTTTGATCACAAAGACAACAGCTGGTTCTTGTGCTTGTGGCCACTAATTAAAAATCCAGTACTTACTGAAGAAATTCAGAAAGGGCTTACTCACCGGCCTTTGATCTGCTTATGTAGTAGTCTCCTGGAGACCTGCTTATGTAGTGGTGTTTCTGCAACTCTCTTGGTCAGTAACTTGCGATGATCTAAAATAATCAAGCAAAAGCTTAACATCACACAATTATAAAGCAGGTAGGACAAATAAATAAATAAATACAGTTTTGTATAGGCTTTAGTTTAAGAATGACAACCAATCATTGTGCATAAGTCTCCCAGCACTCATAAGCTATCATCATTTCAGAGTCCAATGTCTACACTTCCTTCCCATTCCCTCAATATTATTAATAATGCTGTGTCAGACATTATTAACCTATTGAGATAGCTTTCCTTCTTCATCTTTCATTCAGATCCTTTTTTTAACCAACCAATTTTAACATTAGTTTTCTTTACGAGAAAGAGTTTAGTAAAAAAATAGGTGTGTTTCAATACCATCCTATTCACCCTCCAAACACCACAGCAACAATCTAAAATATTTTCTCCTTCATTAAAGACACATCATAAGTAATTGTTCCATAGAACTGAGAACATAAGAATAGAAGTTTTAGCAAAAGCTTTTCCACAATACTACACATGCAAGTCATATCCTACCTTTAGTGCCTTCATCAGGACATTTATATCTTAAGCCTTCCACAGCAGATACCGACTGGCTTCTAGGCATCTTCTTCAGAGACCTTTTTGATGGTGAAAGTATCCCTTCATTGAAGAGGTTCCTCCTTACCTTTGTAACCTCTGTGAAGCAAGACAAAGCAAGAAATTATGAGATTAAGACAAAAACAAAATGGGGGGGGAGGGAACAAACACAGGAAGGTAATTTTGTCAGCCCACTCGAGATGGGAACATCACATACCAGCACAGAACAACAACTTTCTAGAGGTCACAAAGCATTGAAAAGTTGGTTTTCTGCTACTGAAGCATGTCCTCCTCTAAGTCCATCCTGGACTTATCTTACAAATTTGCATTATTTCAGCAAAAAGCTACAAGCAGACACCATAGCAGAAAAAGCAGCTAGTCAGTGTCCCACATGAAACAACATTAAGTGAGCTACAAAATTTCGCCTGAAGCACAAGTTCCTTCAGAGAATGCATGTGAAATTTAATTTTATTAAGTATTTTGTGGAGATATATCCTGTTTCCAGATATAGGATTTCATTCCTGCCTTTGTTTTCTTTTTAGGACAGTGAAGATGAATCTTGCAATTATTTCTAAGGAAGAATGGAAAGGTTTTCTTTTCAGGATACATGATTAAAGCTCTCTGCATGTGAGCACACACAGAACTGATTATTTTTTTCCTCAAAGTTTTTGCAGAATTCAGCAAAACTTCCTTCAGATTTCCAGCATACTTCAGCATAATTTGATCACGGCTCACTAAAATTTACAGAGAGAACATGTGCTGAAGACGCACCTTTTCACAGAAAAGCTAGAAGTCAATATACCTTGCACTGCTTCCTTCTGCAAAGGCACCTGTTGGGACTTCTCAGTGGCAAGGTAAGAACACAAGTTCTCCTAAAACAAAGAAGAAATTAGCCTCACTAAAAGTTTAAATTACATTTAACTATTACACTTATTAACTGTAAGCTCTGAACCACACATTATTTCAATTTCTCCTTCAAAACCTTTTTGATCTCTGCACAGCTAGTACAGGGCATATTCACATTAAGTGAATACGGAGCAAGAGGTTTTGCGCTCAAGTGTCACTTCACAACATTGCTGCACCCCTGCAGAAGCAACTCACACACAACCCACACAAACCTTTTGGAAGTTTTACCTTTCTGATGGCATTCTTGGCTATCTTGGGAATCTCAATTTGACGCAAGTTCTGTGGTGCTTCTGTCATGCTCCTGTGTCTGGCCAATACATTATTCCTTCAGAAAGTATATAAAGATTAAGTTAAAACAAGATCAGAAGCATATTCTTCAACCTAGTGACAATTAAACGTAGCTTTGACTATAGAGATAGGAAGTCATTACCTAAATTCAGATTACAAATCGTGTTGGTACCTCATTTGTTACAGCAGTGAAAGATGATTTGCAATATAAATAGCTATACCTACCTTTAAAGTTGGTATTAAAACTCATTTCAGGATTTGCTAAAAGGTACACAGGATCCTCAATATAGAGGTCTACAGTAAATCGCAGTCTTAACTTTAACAATATAGGGTCACCTACTGCACAGTAGAACATCCTCTCATGGAAGATGCTCATGAACTCTACTTGTGCATAAGATACACATACAGAATCAAGACTGCACTTCCATATAGTCAACAATGGCCAGTTAAAGTGAAAAATGGGAGCCCTTAATACTTCTCACACTTGCAGAGCTATCACAGGTGTGAGCTTGCCCCAAAAGAAAGCAGAACAGAACCAGCAACAAAGATGACTGAGCTGTAGTTTAGGCAGTTCCTCAGCCACAGCCTAACCTGCAATAAGCTTCCCCCTACTTGGAATTATTACCTTCTCTTTTTGGCAGATCTGGTGCGCAACTCCTCCAGCTGATCACTCTCAGTGCGTAGGCAAACAGTGCTGGGAGTTAAGGCAGATGATAAAGATGGTGGAAGGCCTGGAGATTTGCTATCCAGAGTCATGGAGTCATCACTGAAGAAGTCTGAAGGCAGAACAGACACCAGCTTCGAGGGTATTTGTGTACCAAGACTGTAATAAATATCTCCAAGGGTCTTTGGTATAGAATTCATATACCTAGAGCATCAGAGAGAACCCACATCAAATACAATCCCCCACAAAATTGTCAAAGTTTCAATCCCAAGGTTTGAACTAAATCTTTATTCTCAAATGTCAATTAAAAAAAACTCTGAAAATAACTTTTTCATTAGTTTACTTGCTTATCCGCTACTTTTCCTTTAATCAAGATACAAGCGTAACAAACAACACGTCTAAACTTCTGAAAATTGCAAAGATGCAGTAAATCAAAGCTGTAGATTTCTGTTTACTCAAAGAAGATATCTAACCAAAATCACAGTCCCCAGTAACACTTAAGTCATGCTAAAGAACTTACAATTCTAATATTTCCTCTAGAAACGTTGTAAGATACCCTGGGTCTTCAGTCAGACATAAAATGCGCAGCATATCTGTGATCTGGAAGAGAAAGTCAGGTGGGAAAACAGATTAAGTTATGATAGTTCAACACCAGGGTATTTTTAAGCAAGGACTATGAAGTGTTACAGTAAGGGAAACCTACAGGTTCCTGGTCTGCATTTCTAGTGCTATCCAGAAACAATCTGGTTTGTAATTTACTTGCCTCTTCTAACAGCTGCTCCATTTCATCAGTGTTGCTTTGCAGCGAAGGGCACTGAAGACATAACTCAAGGCGCAAGAATACCTGAAGTCGGCACCTAAGAAAACAAGTTATCACTCACTGCCTTCTTTCTGGTGGAAACAGCAAGTTTACTGCAAAAGGTATGCTCAAAAAAGCAATGGAAGGGGAAGTAACTCCCTTTGCCGGAATGATTTGGTTAGCATTTCATTTTGGTGGCAGGGGAGATGCCTCACTTCAGATAGAGGCTGCAATGCTTATCACACAGCATATGTATATTTGCATTTAATGATGTGTTTTTACTATGTTGAGAAATTTCCCCTGGAGTATTTACCCCATGTAAATACTTTTCCACTCATACAAAAAAAGCCACCATTAAAAATCGCTAACCAACTCCACAGTACTTCGGAAGTTGAAGTAAATAGAGCATCTCATACTCTCTGACTTTGGTCTCCTTCTGTGAGCCATGCTGTTGTCTGAGAGTTTTGCTGGTCTTCAGGAGATGGCTTCTGACTTTTTCCACACAGGCCACCTGCAGAGACACATAATTACAGCAAAAATTTCAAGTCTGTTCCCTGTCTGCAGGACAGGTTTTTTCCTCCTCCTTTCTTGACCCATTCTTTTGGCAATAGCTCAACTTTTTTCTTCTCCTTCAAGAAAAAAATTCTCTCTCTCAGTAGCAAAGTCACGACAACACAAGACATAGAACTTATAGCTTGAAATCACAGAGAAAGTGACTTCCTTGCAGCTTTAGGCCTTCTTCAGTAACTTGGGTTTGTCTTTCACAGTATTTTTTTCTATTACTCACAAGTTTAATAATTTTCATTTCGGTGAGTTACTTTAAGTCTACAAATAGTATTAAACATTGTAAGAAATACCTTGAGCTATTTCTCTGTCCAGGAGAATTAGTAGGCACAGATTTGCCATGTAAAGCAAAAATGGAAGATTCACATTTTTAAAGCATGGTTTGCAAGAATGTATTTTAAACAACAGTTTCATTTTGAATAAGTGAAGTCAGAATTCAGAACAAGGGCAATGTAAAGGAAAAGACATCTGTTGCAATCTTGAGCAAAGGTGTAAACTGAAAACTGAACTGGATTTTCCTGCACTGTTTCACTGCTGAATCAGGACAGTAGTAGTTAGTGGTTGTGGTTTGGACGACATGCTACTGTGCAAAAAAACTTCAGGTAAGGTGAAGGAAAGGTAACCTAAAATAGCAAAAACTTCAGTTTCCAGATCAGTAACAACCCTGCCCTCAAGCTTTTACCTACCTCTTTCTCTTTGACATCTTGTACTTTCAAGAACCTTTTAATGGCCATGATCATATTCTGGGCACACACAGAGGAAAGAACTCCCTCAGTAACAACCTTCTTGTAGCTTGCAATTAAATGGGACTGCAGCTCCTCCTCAGTTTTGATATCTGCAATGGAAATGGTCTAAGTTAACTAAATTCCTGTTCACCACACCTGACAAAACACTTACTCCATCTGAAGAGGGGGCCATCAAGAGAGATTTTCTCCAGCAAAGACACATCCAGACCACAGAACACCAACAGAAGCAGCCTCAAGTCCAGACATATGACAGATTAAAAGCTTAGTTCCAATTAGATTGGAAAGCTTTCAGGTTACTGTAGCGGTCAAGAAATTCCCTTTACTTCTGCATAATTATTAAATAGGGTGCTTCCTTCTACTTCTTTTATTTAAAGAAAAGATAGTGCCTTATTGCTTTTTTCAGATGGAGACAAGGCAGGAAACTAACCTCAGGAGTCAATGCAACACTAGGCTGTGAACATTTCTAGAAATTAACTGGGGGAAGGGTAGAAAAAACAAAAAAGAAAGCCAACAAACCACTGTGCGCCAAGCTGAAGATACAGAAACCCAAACACTGATCTGCTCCCTTGCACCTAGTACTCAATTATTCTCCTTCCCACAAAAACCCCATACGACCGCCTACAAATATCAGGACTGATAACTTAACACTCACCTATAGACATTTTAAGTGCCTTTTCCTTTCCTTCCATCTTTTCATCCAATCTTTTTGCTGAAAGCTTCTGTGGAACCTTCTCAGTCACCGTTGGTGGTGCAGGATCAGGTTGAAACTTGTGAGCTTTTACATTCAGTCTTGCTACGTTGAGCATCTGCAAGGATCTGGACATGGTCTTCATCTTCTGCCTGACTGGAGTTCGAGGAACGCCACCTGTAACACCACAAAAAGGGTCTCTAAATCTGTACAGGACAGTACAGATCTCTAGGGTTCGTGCATTAAAAAGGGCTGCTGAGAAATCTTTATCATCTTTCTGACAAGATGCATACATAGTCTAACTATACATACGTCTTTTTTTGTTATTTCCTGGTCCAGCTGCAGCAGATGCTTCCCTGAATTTTCTCTGGTACAGCTCAGATAAACTTTCTGAGAGTTCCACTTCAGATTGGTCGGCATCATCCTTCCCATTAGCACAAGGAACCTGCAGAAGCCTATATAAAAGGAACATTTAATACAGAGATCAAAAAAGATGGGAGTGGGAGGCATATTCCTTGGTCCCAGTGGACAGGAACCAGGTTTTTCTTTATGCCACTGGACAGCAATATAGTGCAAGCAAGCAACACATGCTAGTACTCTTCCAATGTCTACTCCTCAAAACTCTTACTTAAAAGATACAAAAAACCCAAGCCCCCTACTTAAAAGGATCACATCAAGTTGGAAACAAGCATAAGTGCTGCCTGATGTACAATGGATGTGCCACTGACCCATGTCACAAACTTACATGAGTAGCTTTGTGCTACCTAAGCTTTCCTGCATTAGGCATTTATTAGTTTTTACGTTTCACTCAGCAAGCTCTTTGAAGAAAGCAAACTTATTCATTCCTACTAAATACCAACTGTGATAAAACAACCACTGTCTTCAGTATCTTGCAGTGGATCTTATTGAACCCTAAGAAGAGTTGAAGTCTGACATTTCCCTAAGTAGCTCAGGTCGTTTTAAGTCACCTATATCGCTCCTGAAACTGTCGGGATCTTAATCCACACAAACTGCTACCCAGACATCCTGTTCCCAGTTCCTTTTGTCACATACAATGAGACATAATGAGGCAAAAGCACATAATAAACTGAGTACAGAAATAAAAAGACAACTTAATTGCAGAATTCTGAGTAATACTATAGCCATGCTCCCCTAGCAGGAAACAGAAATTCTTTATTATAACTCAGAGACATTTCAGAAAAATACCTGAATGACTCCATCAGATCTGAGCTTGCTCCACATGCATTCGATGCAGGATACCATGCTTCAAGTACTGAAGGATGCCAGCCCCCAGTACAGGACAGCTCCCGTTGGACCCATTCTGGCACACAAGTTTCCTCTCCTATGCACAGACATACGCAAAATCAGAAGGAAGGCTAAATGAAGCAGCAGGTCTCAGCCTTCACAGAGGCTCTAAAGCAGAGGTTTCCAAATCTTTGCTCCTGGAGGAACTATTTAACAGCCAACACATCAGGGTCAGAGACTCGTAAGAAGATTCACTCTAAAACAAAACAGGTGAGCTAAAAGCAGCCTCTTTGAAGCCACATCCAAAGGCTTTACTAGCCAGAGATGGCCTATGTGACACATTTTAGGAAACCTCATTCTAAAAACTAGTCCCCCAAGCACAAGTAGCTGTGTTGTACCTAAACACTAGTAGAAACTAATGCTCCGTCAATAAAACAGAAAGGTACACGACTGCAGACTTCTGCATCACAACACAAGGCCTGAGCCACAGAAGACAAAACAAAACGAGCAAATTCCAAAACCAACAAAAACCTCACTGAGGAAATCAGCAGCTTTAGATTTTTCCACTCCAGATCTAGATATGATTAAAAGATTGATAAGTTTTGCATCTCCTGACACCTACCCATACTAGCCAGAGAGTCTTCCACGGATCCATCAATTTTACTCAACACACTATTCACAATATCTGGGAGATGAAGAGCATCATCTCGGGAAGAGATGTTGTCCACTACAGCTCCTTCAAGCTTGCATCGCTGAACTTCAGCGGTCTTCTCAGTACCAAGTATAGTCAGAACTGCAGTACTCTCAGAAAGCGGTGACAAAACAGCAGTGCAGGGGCACCAAGTTTTTGATAGAGATACCTCAGCAACCTACATTAAAAAAAAGAGAGAAAAGCTTATTATCTTGAGATACAGAGACATTAAGGAGATATTTTACAAACCGGTTATAGACTTACATGATCTTTTAAAGATTTTTCTGAATTTAACTCCAAATGAGCACTCTGTCATCAACAAATACCTCTATTCTTGTCTTCAGAACATGATACAATATCACCCCTTTTGTCACAGCTCATTTCAGAATCGATACTAATTTAAGGCAAAGATTAAGATTTACCATGTGCAGTTCTTCAGCCACAAGATTCCTTAACAGCTGGTGAAACAGTGACCTGTTATGTTCTGCTTGCTCAGCCTGTGAGCTCTGCAGTATCCAGCTTTCTGTGAGGAAGCAGCCAGCCTGCATCAAGCTCCAACCCGTCAAGCTGCCTTTCAGGAAGATGTTGACTGGACAATGCAGTTGTCTTTGGCTCATGGCAAGGGGTTCCAGGATCACAGCACAGCTTTCCTGCTTATTTCTTCCTGTGCAAGGATAAGACAAAGCAGAAGTCCTAAAGTAAAATGGGTTTTCCACCTAGATCAAAAGACAGCTTCAACACAAGAAAAATAAATTCCAGGATTGAACTGGGAATAGCTCTACAGTAAGTGGATTGCAGAACTGATTTCCTCCTCAAACTCTCAAGAAGGAGCTGAACGCACAAAGGAACCACTAAAGAGCGAGCCATTGTGCACTGCACATTGCTTTAAAGCTAATTTGTTTTCTTTTGAAGGGGCTTTGTGTTCTTAGTTTAGTTAAACTGAAGCTGAGACAAAGGATGTGTAAGACAAGGGTGCACACCTATACAAGGTGAAACCAAACTATCAGAAGACTAAATCAGGAATATGGGCTAATAGCTCTCATATCACAGGAACTAGAGCACAGGGCATGCAGGACTTCTTTTTTTTTCCCCTCTTTTAAACTTAGGCTCTTAAATAGCTGAAGTTAATTCTACACATACTATTCACAAGGGAAACTCATCAAGTATCCTGCATGAGAGATCACAGTTATTACTATGTACAGGTTTGAGGCTTGTTTTGTTTTGTTTTTAATTACCATTCATGTTGAAAAACAGCATTCCTTCTTGCTGGGAGAATACGGCTTGAAATACAGAGGGCTTTGAGAGCAAGCAGTTCAAAGTGGCATCCAATGGCAGAAGCATGGTCCAAGACAGTGTCTGTGGCACTGGGGAAACCGAGTCTTCAAGAAACCCATGAGCAAGATCTGCTCTGTGGTGACTCAAACACTGCACTAAGGTTTCAGCTGACAAAATGGTGCCTCCCGTGTGACGAATCAGTTCAAACATTGTCCAGTACCCAACATGATCTGGGGACTCAATCAGCTGAAATAGAACAGAAAGGTCTCAAGTTAGTGTTGGCAGTGAGATAACCTCCATCCAAACAAACAGCGACTGCATGCTTCTAGAAAAACCAGCATACAAAATATATGTAAAGCATGTAAATACAGTGCTTTCCAAGTGTTTTACGGACTTTATTAGCCCTCATGGGAATCCATTTAGACAATACCAGTCCCACTGAACCTAGAGCTAGTTAGTATTTTCACGCTGGGGTTTTTGAACATGGTATCTAGACACCTGAATTGTTAGCCTGCTTATTTGCAGTTCTGATAGATGTAGCTCCCACCTAACTCAAAGCACAAGACGACCCATCGATAAACACTGTAATTCAGGTGCTGATAAATCTCAGACTCTACAGGGGTAACTACCATCCCTGTTCTCAGTCTCTTGCTGAACAAGATTATACGGCAGCAACTGAAGACCTTTCCCTATCACTTAAAGACTACAGCATAAAACTGCTCTCCCTTATACAGGAGGCTGGCATAGGAGATGGCCTGTTAGTGCAGCTGTGCGGTGCAATCTCATTACCTGAGACCACTCGGCAGTGTCCACCCAGAACAGCGTGATCTTCTGGTCTGCAATCAACTCCTGGACACTCTTGGGCAGGAGCTTCTCCGCCAGCTCCTGCACCGTGGGCGGCTCACAGGGGGAGGACGGGGCGTCGCTCCCCGACACGAACTGCCGCAGCTCCCTCCGCGAGTGGGGACAGGGGGAGAAGAGGAAAACGGCGTTCACAAAGCCCTCGGGGGGCAGATGGCTCTCCTGGGGCTCGCC
>NW_010167123.1:0-18520 GCF_000695765.1 Mesitornis unicolor
TGGCCCTGGTCAGAGGTGGGTCTGACAAAGGCAAAGGGGGAGCTTTACAGGTAGCTTCTTAAAGGGTTATTTCCATAGCCCTTCCCCTGTTACCAAAGACACAACCAAAAACCCCCTCACAGAAAACGCAGTACGTATAGGTACATTTCTCCAGGCTGAACAATCCCAACTCTCTCAGCCTGTCTTCATAGGAGAGGTGCTCCATCCCTTTGATCATTTTTGTGGCCCTCCTCTGCACATGCTCCAGTACTTCAATGTCCTTTTTGTGCTGGGGACTCCAAAGTTGGACACAGTACTCCAGGTGAGGTCTCACCAGAGCAGAGTAGAGGTGCATAATCACCTCCCTCGATCTGCTGGCCACACTTCTTTTCATGCAGCCTAGGATATGATTGAACTTCTGGGCTGCAGATGCACATTGGTGGCTCATGTTCAGCTTCTCATCTACTAGTACCCCAAATCTGTTTCCTCAGGGCTGTTTTCCAGCACATCATCTCCTAGCCTGTATTGGTAACAAAGATTGCCCCGACCCAGGTGCAGACCCTGCACTTGGCCTTTTTGAACCTCATGTGGTTCACCTGGGCACACTTCTCCAGCTTGTCCAGGTCCCTCTGAACGGCATCTCATCCCTCTGGCACATTAACCTCACCCAGCTTGGTATCAACAGCAGACTTGCTGAGGGTGTACTAAGTCCTACCATCAATATCATTATTGAAGATATTAAACAGCACTGGTCCCAGTACGGACCCTTGAGGGACACAATCTATCACCGACTTCCATCTGGACATAGAGCCATTGACCACTACTCTCTGGATGCGACCTTTCAGCCAATTCCTTATCCACCGAACAGTCCACCCATCAAATCCATACCTCTCCAACTTAGAGAGAAGGATGTTGTGGGGGACCGTGTCAGAGGCCTTGCTGATGGACGGTTGGATGAAAGAAAAGTTAATTAGGCAAATATCAACATTGAGAGAACAGGTATGGTGATGGTATGGTATGTAGATAAAAATTACTCAATTTAAGGAAAGAAAATTATTTATGTATTTGTCTCCATTTAAGGCTGAGAGCAGGATTTTCTCTCTATTGTCCTCTGCCCTCCCAGGGGAGGATTTAAAAAACAGGGAATAGAGAAAAAGATGCTTCAAACAAGGTTGGAAGTTAAGACTATAACAAGTTTAATGAAAAACAACAGGGGAAAGGAAAAGGGAATTAATAAGGGACAAAGGATAATTAACTATATACAAAACCCGATCCCAGTAGTCCCGAGTGGAGGTGTCCGAGCAGTGCCTCGTGGCTGCTGCGCCTCGTCACCAGGGACCGCAGTGGGGTCAGGAAGCGGATGGTGGTGGATGCTGCCGAGCACATGGAGCCAGGCCCAGCCATCCCAAGATGCAACAGGAAGCAGCCCAGGAAGCCAGGAAAAGTCCGCGAGAAAACCTTGGGCCTTCTCGGGTTTTTAAAGACTGTTGCTGGAAAGGGGAGGGAACAGTACTGATCTCTGACTCCCCAGGGTCCTACAGACACCACCTGTCCTTCCCTTTCAGGCTGTTAACCCTTAAACCATAACAGTATTGTTTTCTTTTAGATCTGACAATTTTTTCCCTCAAAATAATATGGTTTCCTATATAACATATGATTTCTTAGAATATTTCCATTTGTATTTAAATCTGAGAGCTTGATATATTGGGTATTTTTTGCTAGACTGTGTCTTTGTTTTTCACTCTAAACTAAAAAAAAATCTTATTAATGCCCACTTCTTCCCTTAAGCTATATATGGTCCAGACTATACTGTTTTAACTCCACAGCCATTGTACTTCAGTAGGCATATTCATTTTAGTACACTTTCACTCGTACAAACACTGCCAGCTCATATAGGAATATTACAGTCAAATTCCGTGGCATGAATTCCTCCTTCATCTTTTTGTGGTTTCAAGTTTCAATAGCACATTTAATAGAAAAGTTAAAATGTGCTACTACTGTAAACCAAATCCTATTTTTCTTATTCATTATAGAAACTACAGAGTATTGGACAAATTCTTCCTGTGAATTTACCATATGTAAGAGTTATCTTATATTAAAATCAATTAATTTGGCTCTAGACAAAGTATTATTTAATGAGAAGGCCATAACTGTGAATATTTAGGTGAAGAAGTGTTGTGTTCAGGTGACATTATATTATTTTAGTTTAATTTATCTAAATGAAAGAAAAAATCATGAGTTTTTTGCTTGCTTGTTTTCCTACAGAGGCTAACAGTAGGTGGAATTTCAAAATTATTATAATGTTGAAGAAATAATAAGCCAGCTGTTTCAGGCCTGTATTACAGGTACTTAATTAATTAATTTACTGGTTTGTATTTACAGTATGTACACAGATTAACTCTACATCATGTGTCTGGTAAATACTTTTATATTTTAAAATTAAACTCAATTCAACATGCTTAGTCTCCTTGACTTGTTTTGGGAAGAGCTTGTATTAATTATTAGAATGAGATTTAAATGTCTAGAGATTCATTTGTAGTACCTGACTTTTTTCCAAACAAGGTATCATTTAGGTGAATGCTTAATGAGGAATTACTACTATGAAGGTTATAACTGCTGTGTTGGGAGCTAAAAACCTTAATATAAGAAAGAGTTAAGACTCTAGTGTGCATGATGTATGCTATGTAGTATTTCTAGTAAAGTTGCTTTATACCTGTGGAAAAAAGAAGTGAGAGATATGAACTAGAAATGTCTTGATTTTGTGCATACTGTCTTGGGTTTGAGTTAGGTATAGTTCCCCATGACTTACTGTAGTTCATGTGAGCTTTTTTTTAAATGCAGGGTAAGATTTAAATGAGAATGGTTATTGATAGATTTGTAGGAAGAAGTTGCTGACAAGGTTATTTTGTCTAAATGTAAAATGAATTTTCATTATCTCTCTTGGCAAAACATTCTTTTTTATAGAGTTTTTTGTTTTGGGATTGTATGATGATAGACATTGATGTTGAGTATATTATGCAAGATAATGTGAACAAGTAAAACTGGAAGACAAATATATGAGCACAAAAGAAAAGTTGTATAGTGTTACCAAAATTAAGTTACAACTTTCAGTCCATTTTTAGCCTATCTAGCCTAGGCATAAAAAGATATAGCATACTTAGGCCATAGGTACATGTGTACAAATAAATTATTACTGTCACAGTGTTATGGTTTAAGGGTTAACAGCCTGAAAGGGAAGGAGAGGTGGTGTCTGTAGGACCCTGGAGGGTCAGAGATCAGTACTGTTCCCTCCCCTTTCCGGCCACACTCTATAAAAAACCGAGGTTTTCACGGGCTTTTCCTGGGCTTTCCTGGGCTGCTTCCTGTCGCATCTCGGGACGGCTGGGGCTACCTCCACGTGCTCGGCAGCATCCACCACCATCTGCTCCCTGGCCCCACTATGGTCCCTGGTGACGAGTCACAGCAGTCGCAGCAGCTATGAGGCACTGCTCGGACACTTCCACTCGGGACTACTGGGATCGGGTTTTGTATATAGTTAAATAACCTTTGTCCCTTATTAATTCCCTTTTCCTTTCCCCTGTTGTTTTTCATTAAACTTGTTATAGTCTTAACTTCCAACCTTGTGTGAAGCATCTTTTTCTCTATTCCTTTTTTCTTTTTTAATCCTCCCCCTGGGAGGGTAGGGGACAATAGAGAGAAAATCCTGCTCTCTGACCCTTAAACAGAGACACACAGCTACATATTTACAGCATTAATATGAAAACAACAATAACAACAGCATTGTACCTTAAAAATATATTGAGTGAAACCTAATAGAAACCCTGCTGAAAATTCAGGTTGCCAAAACTCCTAATTCTCAGTGAAATTTCACACTCATTTTCTGCACAGGTTTGGAGAGAGATAGGGATGTGGTTTTCATATGAAGCTTCTACTATAATTTTATGACACTATTTTCAGAAACCAAACAATTTATTTTTTTGAGAACATGACCATATTTAGATTTTGAAATATATACGTTATGTTTACATTCAAACAAGCTTAGACCTCAGTGAAATGAGGTCTATATATGTAAGCATGCATGTAAAATTAAGGAGAAGTTGTTTCCCAGAATACACTGTGTATTTGATTTCATTGGAGTTCGGATAAGGTCTCACCATAGCCCTGATCAGTATTTGTTGCTAAACAACAAATTACTGAAATAATTTGTTACTCCTCAGGAAGTGTATTGGCCCTAATAGAATCAGTAGGGTAAAGATAGGTAGAGCTGAATGTCATCAAAATAATAGTGATGAATTAGCCTATTCCATTGGAAGATTGAAGCCAATGTTAGGTGGATGATAGGAATCAGTTTTGTGAGCAGGCAATCTCTCATGGAAAGCAGATTTCTAAGACAGATAGACTATAATTTTAAGGTAATTTCAGGCCTAAAGTCTCTCATGTGTTCACTAAACACTGAACTGAGAAAGGCTTACATGAATAAACTTAAAGAAGAACATAGTCTGTGTACAGTCAAAAATATTGTTTTTAGAAGATTATGAGTATTTAATTTCCTAGACAATTTTCTGAAAAATTAATAACATTTATAACCCACAATAAATTCTGTGCTATTCTTTATTGGTGGATAAAACTTATCCCTCTTGGCTAAAGAAAGTCCATATACAAAAATCTTGTCTTGCAGAAGCAGTGACCTATGAAAAGATATTTACATGAGAGGAAGCCTTTGTCTCTTTCTTTTTGACAACACAGCATACTGGCAACTATATTTAAATGCTGTACTGTATGTTATCCCAAAAGGCTGTTATTAAAACTCTATGTAAGATAAGATAAAATGGAAAGAAAAAAAACTACCTCACACATAGTACAAAAACATACCTGGTGCTAACAATACATGCAATCTGTTTGCTATTAGCATTTTACATATAGAGTTATTGAGACAGTTTCACCTTTATATGCTTACAAAGTATCTTTATGATACAGTAATTGAAACCACTATAAAATCCTCTTCCATACAATTACAGATTATTTAAATGTAATGAGAAGATTTCTGGGGTTTATAACAATATTTGTTAAAGTATACCAAAAGTTACATAAATAAGATCAGTTTATGCATGCAGTGCATTTAGACAATGACAAATTGAATTCAACTATAAATCAATACATCACAGTGATATATTTAACTATTTGCCTTATTATAATTAGTGTAAACTATTAATGCATGATTGTGACAGCTCTACATAAATGCATAATGTAGTGACATTGAAAAAATATTCTTTTCCAGTGCTCTGTGATGTGAACTAGAAGTCAGCTTCTGGGAATGTCTGCAAAGTACCATACAGTCAGCTACACAACCTCTCAACAAGCTGATGTGTGTTTCTGAAGTACTTTAGCCATAATGATGCATGATACGATAAGGGTTACATATAGGTCAATGTGGTAAAAAAGATTATGAATAGATTCATTCAGTATGTGATATGAAGATGATGTATGTAAGAGGTTTTGTAAGCTGAACACAAGAATCTGACACCAAAGGAGTCAACTTGCTTTGGCTGTGTATAGGCTGTAAAGCATATTATGTTGTGCTATGATGACTACAGTTCTGGTAACATGATCAGAGTACACATTGGTAACAAGATCAGAGAACTGCCTTTAGATCAGATTCCCATGCTTCCTTTTCTTGAAATCGAGGTTAAAGAAAACATAGCTTCTGTTACATAAGAGTTACTTTTTCACATTTCTTTACCTTAGTGCTTCCTCTTTAAAATAAAGATGTCTTATTTACATATTTGGTAAACTTGGAGAAATATGAGAAAAATCTTACTACTTATTGGAAAAATCTAAGCGTTTAAAGAAAGAGATGACTCCCCTATGAAGTCATGTTTTGCTGGCTGCCGTCTGCTGTACAGTATATGTGTGTGTGGTGTATGTGCCAACTTTGACTTCCTCTGCCAAAGAGGACACATTATCCCATGAACAGCCATTGTCACACACTGACAAATGTATATTAGTGAATATCAAGAATTAAAATCATGTAATCTCAGAATCAGAACTTCAGCCTGGAAGAGGTAACATGTTTTGTTTTCGTTTGGTTGGTTGTTTGGGTTTTTTTTAATAAATGTAACACATTTCTTTTATTCAATTCTGAAGAGTATAGTATTGTTTAATTTTATTTTTCTATCCCAAAGTCCTATTAAACAAAACAATATTAAAATAACAGTCTTCACATAAGCAATTGAACCATTTATATATATATCTTCAGTGATTCCAGAAGTCTCTTTTTTGGTAAGAATTTGATTATGGGAGCACCGTAACTATACAAATTTAGACTAGATATACTAACCTTTGAAATAATGATCCTATTTTTTTATACTTGTTAAGGTAGGGACAAGAAGATAATGCATTACTCTGTTCACCTTATAATAGATAGAGTTATCTGATGTTCACTTTGTATCTGCAAAACAAAGATGATTACCTGATTCAAAAGATCTCTATAACTAGGTGCTGAATATTTCCAGGCATCATTTTAATTTTAGTACATACATCAATCACATATGTCCTGTGACTTTGTAGTTCTTTGTGAACTTCTACTAGGATGTACTGATACGATGTAGGATTAATAAGACTGAATGACCAAAATGGTCAAGGAGTAGATCAAGAAAAATATTTATCTTTAAAATAGTTTAGAAATCTGTTTTCTGCTGTGTGGAGGCGAGAAGAAAAAGATAGGTAATATGTTCATTGCCTGGGGGATGAGTGAGTCTCTTGTGCCATTCACTTGTGACCTTTCTAGCTGAGAGATAATAGAAGATCTCCAGAATTAAAAAGCACCTTTCAGATAAAAAAGGTTGGATAATCTTCAGGGTTTAAAACATGTTACCATTTTTTTGGTTGTGTCTTTTCTCTTTACGAATGGCTTGAATAGCAAATGGCACAGTGTTACTGTTACTAAAACTATTTTCTTACTGTAAAAAATGGGAAATAAATCTCTAAATGGATTGAGATGTAATTAAGATAAGGCATATTCTTCCAAGCTCACTTTCCCCCTATAGCTATTGACTATTGTTTATGTTAGCATGTTGTGCACTGGATAAGGATAATATCACTCATTACAGAATTGACATGAAAGACATATGTCCAAAAGGCATGCTATTTACTCTGCCATATCCAGCAAAAGAAAGACACAAGAATGGTGTTTTGTACAAACTCTTAACAGATCATTCACTTTAATAGCGTCCTGTTATGTGTAAAGGAAGAGTTTTACAGGGGTCATATTTGTTTAACAACTCAGCTAAAGCTGGACTCTTTTAAATCCTATTGTTTCAACATATATTTTTTACTTCTTTGTGTTATTTCACTTGATGGATTTGACATACAGATATTCTGTAAAGTTCAGCCTCCCTTTTGTTTATTCATTTTTCTCATTGTTTAATTGTATTTTTTTTTCATTTCAATAGAATCATAGAGTCCTTTAGGTTGGAAAAGACCTTAAAGATGATGAAGTCCAAATATTAACCTAGCAGTACACATTTCACCAGTAAACCGTGTCCCTGAGCACCACATCTAAACATCTTTTAAGTAACTCCAGGGATGGTGACTCAACCACTTCCATGGGTAGCCTGTTCCAATGCTTGACCAGTTTTTCAGTAAAGAAATTTTTCTTACTATCCTATCTAAAACTCCCCTGGTGCAACTTGAGGCCATTTCTCCTCATCTTATCACTTGTTACTTGGGAGAAGAGACTGACACCCACCTTCATGCAATCTGCTTTCAGGTAGTTGTAGAAGGCCTTCCCTCAGCCTCCTCGACTCCAGGTTAAACAATCCAGTTTCCTCAGCTGCTCTTCATAAGACTTGTGCTCTGGACCATTCATCATCTTTGTTGCCCTTCTTTGGACATGCTCCAGTGCCTCAATGTCTCTAGTGAGAGGCCCAAATCTAAACATAGTATTTGAGCAGATGACACTAAGTTGAATGGGAGTGTTGATCTGCCTGAGGATAGGAAGGCTCTGCAGAGGAACCTGGATAGGCTAAATCAGTGGGCTGAGGCCAACTGTATGACCTTCAACAAGGCCAAGTGCTGGGTCTTGCACTTCGGACACAATAACCCCATGCAGCACTACAGACTTGGGGATGAGTGAATGGAAAGCTGCCAGGCAGAAAAGGACCTGGGGGTCCTAGTGGACAGCAGGAAGACCATGGGCCAGCAGTGTGCCCTTGCAGTCAAGAAGGCCAATGGCATCCTGGGGTGTATTAGAAGGGGTGTGGTTAGTAGGTCGAAAGAGGTTCTCCTCTACTCTGCCCTGGTGAGACTACATCTGGAATATTGTGTCCAGTTCTGGGCCTCTCAGTTCAAGAACAGGGAACTGCTCAAAAGCATCCAGTGCAGGGCCACAAAGATGATTGAGGGAGTGGAGCATCTCCCTTACGAGGAGCAGCTGAGGGAGCTGGGTATCTTTGGCTTGGAGGAGAAGAGACTGAGGTATGACCTCATTACTGTTTATAAATATGTGAAGGGTGAGTGTCAGGAGGAAGAAGCCAGGCTCTTCTCAGTGATAGCCAATGACAGGACAAGGGGAAATGGGAGGAAGCTGGAGCATTGGAGGTTCAATCTGAACATAAGGGAAAAACTTTTTTACTGTGAGGGTGACAGAGCACTGGAAGAGGCTGCCCAGAGAGGTTGTGGAGTCTCCTTTGGAGACATTCAAAACCTGCCTGGACTCATTCCCGTGTGACCTAGTCTAGGTGATCCTGCTCTGGCAGGTGAGTTGGACTGGATGATCTCTTGAGGTCCCTTCCAGTTCCTAACATTCTGTGATTCTGTGAGGTATGACCTCACCAGTATCAAGTACAGGGGAAGAATCACTTCCACGGTCCTGCTGGTCACATTGTTTCTTATACAAGCCAGGATGCTGTTTGCCTTCTTGGTCGTCTGTGAACACTGCTGTCTCATATTCAGCCACTGTTGGCCAACATCCCCCCGGTCATTTTCTAGCCACTATTCCCCAAGGCTGTAGCATTGCATGGGATTGCTGAGACTCATCTGTATGACCTGGCACCTAGCCTTGTTGAACCTCATACAATTGACTTAAGTCCATCAATCCAGCCTGTCCAGATACCTCTGTAGAGCCTTTCTATCCTCAAGCAGATCAACACACCCACCAACTTGGTATCATCTGCACATTTACTGAGGGTACACTCAATCCCCTCGTCCAGATCATTGATAAAGATATTAAAGAGTACCAGTCCCAATACTAAGCCCTAAGGATCACCACTTCTGACTGGCCACCAACTGGATTTAACTCCATTCACCACAAGTATTTCAGCCCAGGCATCAAGCCTGCTTTTACGCAGCAGAGTACACCTGTCCAACCCAAGAGCAGCCAGTTTCTCCAGGACAGTGCTGTGTGAAATGGTGTCAAAGGCTTTACTGTAGATAACATCTACAGCCTTTCCCTCATCTACTCATACACATGCAACTAGTAGCAGGACAAGAATTTAAATGTGTGGAATTGCTTAAAGACACTGAATCTTTTAGTAGCAGAATATGACAAAATAGCTTTGGAAACTTTCTCTACTACATTAGTTAATATATAATTACAAGAAATAAATTAACATTCTATTCTTCCATGTCATGCAACAATACCAGTAAGTTAAAAAGGCAGATCGATATTTTCATATATACAAAAAGATTACTAAAACATAATTGCCAGGAATTTTATTTCACCCTGTATTGTTAAGGAGCTTGACAAAAACTTTGTATTCTTATTTCTTTGAATTAATCTCGTAGTCATTTTAACTATATTGTTTTTATTCATCCTGCATAGTAGTTTAATCAGATTCTTTGATTAGCTATAATTCTACAAGCTTTACAGAAATATTCTTAGATTTTCATTGTATTGTTACTGCCATATAATACATGGGAATCTTATTTTTTATTATATTATAATTAAAAAATAATCATTATTATTTTAACTGGGGACAACATTCTCTCAACATTTTAAATAAAAGAATAATAACGTAGGAATAATTACAGATCTTGGAATGTAGATGATGAATTATATAGAATTTCTTATGTCTTAGTCTTCTGATCCTTTATTCAGTAGAAAACAAAAAAAATAAAAAAAATGAAACAACTAAAATATACTTTAACTAATGGCACAATTAACTCCAGTGCCTAGATAATGAAGATATGCTTCCTTTTAATTGATGCTAAACTGATTCTGAGAAACACTTTTTTTATAGTAAAAGAAAAAAATATAGAAAAATTATAAAGCAAGAAGAATAGCCTCCAGTCTTCAAAGTAAACTGTTCAGACTCAGGCTGAAAGAGGTTCTTCAGCCTCTCAGCTGAATAACTCTGGTTATTTCTTCACATGAAACACAGTTAGTGTGTTGCTTTTGTATTTTGCTTCTCTCTTAGTGTAATTTTAATCTTAAATATCAGTGCAAATTTTAAGAATTATTAGATGATCATCTATCTACTAAAATAATATGAAAATACTAAAGAAAGATTAAGATATTTTTATAAAGATTTTGTTTCTCTCTTACTTTAGAGACTTTCAGTAATGTATAGTACCATCTCTTATTTTTCTCTCTGACAAATTTTCACAAACTAATTTTCTGACATGAAAAGTGCTTCTTGAACTTTACACAGTGAGATTAGAGAAACAGTTACACAGCTTCTATAATAGAGAAAAAAAGAGGAAAAATATATTTTCAATTTTTGATAGAAAAATTACAAATTTCTATTTAAATTTATGAAATTAAAATAGACATATTGGTGTAAATTAAATTATACTTTAGCAGAAATTTATTTCTATTTCTTTAAAAAAATAGAAATTTTAGGTGGGTTAAGAATCTGACAGGAAAGAAAGGATATTAATTGCTCCAATTGCAGTGAGTCAAGCAAAACCTTAAAAGCTTTCAAAAATCTGAAGAAAAGATTCACCTTTAGCCCCAGTATGGAATTCCTCAGTATCCCATCATATGATTTCTTGTATTTTCACACAGTTGCCTTATTCTTCTTCCCTAAATTTCTTGCCTCCTTGATCCTAACAAGCTGAAAGACAAAGGAATGAAGGGTAAAGAAAGATTAATTATTCCTCTTATGAAGGACGGAAAACTCATGTACTAAAGGGCCAAAAAGAATCCTGAAATATCCATCATTAAATACAGAACTTTAAAAATTTTGGTTATATTTCTTTTCTGAAATTGTAGCTGGGAAAAAAAAATGATTTAGTTCCATCTCAAGCTGAACAGAGTAAAGAAAAATAGAAGAAAACTCTCACCAAAACAGTTTTTGAAGTGATTAAAGTTTACTTTACATTTTACTTTACTTTTACATTTTGCTTAATTATTCTTGCACCTGTTGGTTATGTCATTTGAAGGTGGCTCAGATGTTTGCTCTTTTGAATCAAATGCTGAAGCTCCTAAACCTCCTTGTGAATTGGGTATGGAAACTTAACACAGTACTTTAAGGACTAGACATGTAAAAGTGAGGATTCACAGTTCTCCTTTCCTAAGCTCTATTTGTGGTTTATTATTAGAAGATACAGCTGATTAGCTAAAGCCATAATTTTGCTCTCTGCATAATAAATAGATATTCAAACAATGTCCTTTTGCCTCACTCCCACTGAATTATCATCTTTGAAACATTTTGATTGAACTTAACAGGACAATAATAATATTTACTGTCCTTAAGTGAACAAAAGAATCACAGTACTCAAAGCATCTAGTAGAAACAGCCACATATTCTTGAATTTTCTGTATTATAGTCACTTGCAAGCCTTGGTGTTTTACTTTATTCTTTTATAAATAGAAATTCTGTGATCTGAGGGCAAAGGCTCTATGCTTTCAGATAGGATTGGCTAAAATTGGATATTAATTGGCTACATCATATAAGCTTCATATTGCTGCAGATTAAAAAAAAATAGGAAACAAATATACATTACACTATTATATTGCATTGTAAGCTGCCTGGTGGAAAAAGACCTGGGGGTCAAGGCCAACAGTGACTGAATATGAGACAGCAGTGTTCCCAGGTGGTCAACAAGGCCAACAGCATCCTGGCTTGTATCAGCAACTGTGTGGCCAGCAGGACGAGGGAGTGATCCTTCCCCTGTACTCAGCACTGATGAGGCTGTACCTCAAATTCTGTGTTCAGTTTTGGGCCCCTTACTATAAGAAGGACATTGAGGCACTGGAGCATGTCCAGAGAAGGGGAACAAAGTTGATGAAGGGTCCAGAGCACAAGTTTTATGAGAAACAGCTGAGGGAACTGGAGTTATTTAGTCTGGAAAAAAGGATGCTGAAGGGAGACCTTATCGTCTTCTACAACCACCTCAAAGGTGGTTGTACCAAGGTGGGTGTCAGTGTCTTCTTTTAAGTAATGAGTGATAGGATGAGGGGAAATGGCCTCAAGTTGCACCAGGGGAGGTGATTATTAGATATTAGGAAAAATTTCTTCACCAAAAGGGTAGTCAAGCATGGCTGCCCAGGGAAGTGGTTGAGTCACCATCCCCGGAGGTATTTAAAAGATGTGTAGATGTGCTGCTTAGAGACATGGTTTAGTGGTGGATTTGGCAGTGCTAGGATAGTGGTTGTACTTGATGATCTTTAAGGTCTTTTCCAACCTAAACTATTCTGTGATTCCTCAAGCTCTAGTCCTGATGATCTTTTGGACTAGTTATTGAAAAAAGTTGAACAGGTCACTGGGCAGAGAGGTTCCTGTTTTCTCTTATGAAATTATTATGAGTTTCTTTTCATTCAGTATTTTTTCACAAATCCCTTCTTTAGTAATTTCAATCCTACTTAATTAATGTACAGGAAATTCAAACAGGTTTTCCAAAAGCAAGGAGAGCACCTCCATTTTTTTTTCCTCTGCTTTAAGATCAATTAAGAAGCTCCTAAATGTACACACAAGTACTAGAGAAAAATAATTTACAGAGACAATGAATTCACTTATTTCCAGCTGAGGTATTACTAGGGGATTTGTGTTACCTTGCTGAAGGTTATCTGGGATAAACGCAAGAAATAATTACTCTCCTTTATGGCACTCAGATGCTGAAACTCTAATCTTCATTATCTATATAAACTCATGTGAAAAAAGAAAGAAGCTATAAATCAGAAATTGAGCTGTATGAGTAAAGAAGTGTGAGGAGCAGGAGCCTGAGAGGGCAGAAAGATTAGGAGGTGACAGAGAAGAGGGCATGTGCATAAACAAGAACAGCATGACAGTGTCATAAGGAGAGGAGATACATAATGGTGGAGAGATCACTTACCTCTTTAACAAGAAATTGAAGATACATATGAGCAAACTACAAATTTTCTTAGGATACTATTGATAATGTAAACTTGTTTGATAAATGTATGCATCTATTTAGAGGACTGAGAGCATAAGACAAAATTGTACAGGGCTTTGAGAGTTGGCTGCTCCACAGGAGAAGGTAAGGTGGGAGTGGAGAGTGGTAGCAGGGTAGAGGGTGCAGTGGCTGCACCAACAAGGAGCAGGGATCCAAAGCAAAGCCCAGGTCAGGAAAGAAGGACCAGATCAGACACAGTCCAGTGATCACCCAGCAAGACTGCAGTGAAAATGTAGGTCCGAGGCAAGCCAGCAGGCCAAACCAGCAAGTCATGGTTAGGGTCAGGGAGGAAAACCAGGCACAGCTGTAGTTGCAGTGTAACACAGGTAGGGGCAAGCAGTACAATCTCAGTTTAAACGCAGCTCCCAAGGAAAGGAGGAGCTGGCCCTCGATTACAGGTACTTTCACAACAGTTCTTGTCAGCAAAATTGCTGACCTCAGCCAGCTGAACTCCATACCTTACCTCCTGGAGTGAAGATGTCCTGAGGTTCCTTGAATCTTCCTAGAGAAGAATTTGCAGGAAATAGCCTTAGTTTAATCAGTTAAAATAACAGCTTACAGAATTGAGTAACAGTTTAAATAGTCAAGGAGTCAACTATGGCTTTTTCTATAATGCACTTAAACACACTAAAAAAACCCAAAAAACCCAAAACCTCAAAATAAGTATAGGAACAGACCCATCAGAAGACAGATTATTAGACTACCATCACTTGTTAAATGATATATAGGTTTTCAGGCACTGTTTTGGTTATGCATTTCTGATATATATTTCTTACATATAACAAATCTATCATAACTTAAAATATAAGTTCCTTTTTGATTATATTTCTCCTGAAATAGACCTAAAATTGTTGGTGATCTTATATACAAAGCCTCAAAACTGAGAGTTAATTTTCTATCAGCTAGGGTCAAGTAATTACCATTCACTCCCTGTATTTGTGTGTGCACACATTATGTCTGTAAGTGAATGGGATGGAGGAGAGAAGAAAGCTGTGTGGAATTTGAATGGTGAATTTGTATTATTAGAGAGGTTACAGGAGTGCTTCAGGTCCCATTTTCCTTTGCCCAAAGTATGTCGTTACATAAGCCATCATCTATGCCAGCATGAATCCTCTGTTCAGCCATCAGCTGATTTTGGTTAGTTAATATAGGAAGATGGGAGCAACCTATCATTCTTTCTATAGCTCTTTTCAGTAACATAGCTCTGCTCACATAACATATGTAATATCACTTAGTCAGGACACTTTGTTTGTCACAAACTCAATTCAACGTATAAGCTGTTAAACATTGAAATAACCTTTACGTAAACATTAAGTAATGTCTTAACATTATAGCCACTGTGCACTCCACTGTGCTAATAAATTTGTGACCTCAAAACATTGTGTTAATACCTTAATTGTAATTGGCAAGGCAATTTCCTGACTGGTATTGTGTAAAACAGACAGAGAGCACTTTTAACTGCCGTGTTAATTCTTCTAATTATAACTGGTAGAGTAATTAGCTAGAATATTGCCTCTCAAAAGTGTCTTGTATTATTATTATACTCCTACCATGGTAAAGGTTTATTTTTTTTCATTCAGTTTGATCAATGTTGCGAAAACGGGGAAAATAAATCCGGTCTTGTGAGGCCGGCACTGAATATGCGACAGATGCAAATCAGAAAACAAATAGTAATTGTTTATTTACAGCAACATTTACAGGTTCTTTTGGATTGCTGGTGATAAATTAAAAAGCTACAGGTACACTAAAGGTTGTATAACTATTATAATACCAACAATAATGCACTATGAAACACACAAACATTAACAATAATAACAACAACTTGCCCACAGTAAGCCTTGCCACCTGGCAAATAAATGAGCCCGTTCGAACAGAAATGCTGTAGAGCAAAACCAAGGATACACTCAGGGAAACCTAGAAATACATCTGAGGAGAAATATAAAGTACATTCAGGGAATATGAACCTGAGGAAAAATCACTCAGCGTTAGCTGAGGTAAATAGTCTTACCCACAAGGTGACCCAAGTGGTGAGGTTGGAGAGGGAGGGAATTCGTCAATCCATCCAGTCATCGGTATGGTTCCGAGTTCATCTTGTCCCCTCAAGTAAGGGCTCCCACGTAAGTTACCATGGCCAGCATTCTGACCAAGGGGGAAGGTTCTCATCAATCCATGGCTGGAGAAGTAACTCCCCCTTTCTAGCATGAATCCTAGGGTTTTTATCCCCTGATGTATGTGGCAGCAGGCAGGAGGATGCCTGAGTGGATTAGACCACCTGGGGTGTTTGCCTTTAGTTATTACTCAAATTTCTGCATTACATCACCGGGGCATACATGCGGGTGGGGATGACTACAGACAATCTTATCAGTTATGTTAATGTCACAAAGTCCATTAATTCACACCTGCATGTGTAGAGGTAATGGCTCCTTTTATTTGTGCTGGAAAGAAATGGAGAACTGGGACCATGAGGCCTCTGCCTCAACTCACACTCTTCCAGGCATCCAGATAACACCAGATATAGATCTAGTGATGGTTGCCGCCTCGCCCAGTGCTTGCCACCTCCAGTGTTTGCCACCTCGCCCAGTGCTGAGTTTCATGCTTCCAGGCATGCAGCTACATGGTGTACATGACTTGGACTTTGTGACTAGGTTTTTCCTCTCTCTCTACAATCAGTAAAACATATTCTTCAAGTTTCTTAGATAATACAAGTTTTTGTTATTCACTATGCCACATATTCACACATTCCAATATGTTATATATTCCAATATCCCCATTTACCATTGTTGTCTTTTTAAAAACTGAACAGTTTCAGAACTAACATGAACAAACATACTCAATACCAGCTTTAGTAAGAATACTGTCTGATTTATGCTAATTACGTACTCTCACATTTATTAGAACAGGAAAATGAAATTAATAAATTTATGGACAGGTGTAAATAAATTAAAATTCTAATTAGTTTCAGTAATTAAAAATCTTATTACTTTGCCTGAGTAACTAATTTATGTGATATGAAGACAGGAAATCTACCCCTTAGGACAGTGATTGCTGTGAATTTAAGTTGTTCCAAAAACATTAGTGTAGCTTTAGATTTAAAGCAGTCTCAATAGCTCTAATGTACCTTGTCTCTTTGCCAACTTCCCTTCTTTTTTGGAATTTCATTACCTTTTACATCAGGATGAAGATCACTGGCACCACTCTGCCACCACATCTGCCAATATGTGAAGCAATTTTAGCAGTTGTATTTTAAGATATTCAAGGACAATGATAAAATATGTCTATATGAATCATATCCTTAAGTTCTTACTCAGTTTTTGCTCAACCTTTACTCAGTCAAAGTGCTATGGGTTTGCAACCACTCTAGGATTTGGCCAAATGTGCAAACAACATTAGTTGATTTTTTTCTTCAAATGTTTACCGATCTTTATTAAAAATTGATCTTACAGTACAAAACATTGCTTAGACTTTATAGATCTCACTCTTGGATAATATTTGAACTTTTACATCAGAAGAGTTTTGAAGAATGAAGAATTTTAATGTAAATTCTTTTGATTGACAGTTTGTCAAGAAATATCAGTACTGTGGAAATTTAAGAAAACTGTCATATAAGCTATCTTTCTGTCAAGATAAACAAAGTTGATTTTAAAAAGAAGGTCGCTTATTATGATTTTTGGAATTAAAACTCACCCAGCAGTGTACCTGACCTACCATGTGTGGTGAAAGGAATTTATTGCTGCTTCTCACTATTGAAAAAGTTCATGCTGTCATTGATTGACCTTTAAAAAGAAAAATATAACTGGCTTATGGGTAAAAGCATTTCTTTCCCCCTCACTTTCTCCATTGAGGTTCACTGCATAGTTTCACAACACTTTTTAAAGTCTGCCAGCATAAATCAAATGTTCAGCTGTCACAAGAGCACAATGATCTGCTTGTATATACCCTTAATTAACAGTAATGCTTCATAACCATTAATTTTGGATTAAGCACTCAGTAAGTACATGTGGTAGCCTACTAACCATATGTATTTTGTCTAAATGATACCAAGCATGGCTGTGGAAGATTATTACAGCAGCTAAGGTGCAAATTCTGTTCTTTTTATTTTTTTTTCTTTTTCCTAATGATAAAATAAATCGCTTCTCATATTTCTAACAAGTTGTCAGTATAATCCTGATCTTTCAGTTGAGAAGGAAGCATACATACCTAGAAAATAAAGACTGATCAACAGATTATCTGAAAAAATAAGTCATAATTAATCTATAATTTCTAGTAGTGCGTGATTATTTGTTGAAATTTGACTTTTATTACTTTGTCTTCCACCTGGAAGCAGTACCTTTTCTATTTCATTATGTTTTTCTGAGTTATCTGTGATGCTGTATTTTTATACTGAGTTTCAACAAAGTAATGCAATGCACTTCGTGCATAGCAGTTTTTCTTTTATAGTATTAGGAGAATATAAAACAATTGTCCTGAAGACAAGATGTATCTTTTTTTACAGGAACACAGTAAAACAGGAACACCAGTGAAACCCACTCTTTAGGTAAAAAATATGCTACAGGACAGGTAAAAATGTTAAAATGTCATGACACTATTTCTGGCATCATATTCAATAAGAAATAGAGCAAAGGTTACCATAAATGAATTAGAAACAATTTTCTGATTTTTTAAAAAATTGAATAGCAAAATGCTTTTGGTTTTTTTTTGTTAAATATGCAAATTGTCTGTTTCCATATATTTACTGGCATATATTGTGCCCAAAGCTAATTGTGCTGGAAACATTAGTGGAAAATTAATTGATTGATTGCTTTTCTGAAGACATAAAAAAAAGAGTATTCCATCTAGAAACTCTTATTATTTAAAAAGAAAACAATACAAGAAGAGAATTTTACAGAAATTACTTCTGTCTTGAATATAAAATTGTGTATTTTCAAAATAATAAACAAATCATAATTGTATTTGCCAAGTGATTCACAAAAAGGCAACAGCTCACCCAAAGTCAAAGCAATTGTAAATAAAATTTGCAAATAAAAATATAGTTGTCAAATTCTAACAGAAAAACAAGTGTGAGGGAGAAGAGTTTTCTCTAATAACTAATTATTTAATGTAGTAAACTTGATGAGTTTTAAAGAACCTGTAAAGCTGTGGAAGAGGAAGCAAAATCTGTTTCTATAATTTTAATTTTATTATTATT
>NW_010167124.1:0-4954 GCF_000695765.1 Mesitornis unicolor
TAATAATAATAATAAATAATGATGGTGCCTCTACCGAAAAGAAATGTAAAAGTGTGTTTTGAAACACTTTCCTCCATTAGTGAAGACTGAATATAGGGAAAATGACATCCTGCTGTTAGAAGATACTGATATCTGAGCAAGTCACTACCTTTGCATTATAGCCCAGGGGAACGAAAAAGGATTTCCATGATGAAATTAATCTCGAGGAAGACATCCATAATTTGTGTGATGGATCGCACCTTTGAAAAGCCCAGTGCTCTCCAGTGACTCTGGGTGCAGTGTAGACAGTCACCTCAGAGGTACGCCTCTGATGTTCAGTGAGATGAGCCTGACTCTAAAAGCCAGAAAAGCTCCCAACATGACCATCCCGAGGAGCTGTCGCTCTCAAACATGCTTAGAGAAGGCAAAAGGCAATGAAGGTCTCAGGACAAACATTAACTGAGTACATTTGAATGAACTGCATCTCTGCTTTATGATTTTTGAACATAGTTTGCTCTCCAGCTCCCTAGTTTCACAAAGCATTTGCTACTCAGTAGAAATGGAATTGCAAAATAAATGTGTGTTAGTGCCTTGATATGCAAATTTTGGCTAAAGTGGCGTGTCCACTTTATGGAGCAGGAAGGAGTCTGCTGCAAAGTTGGTAAGACATGCCAATAATCCTGACTCCCAGCCTTGTGCTCTGACACATGGCCATTACGATTTCTTCAGGGCAAATGTTCGCTATATTGTAGTGAGTGCAGAATCCAAGGCAGAACATACCTAAACTCAGAGCTGAATCTAGGATAGATCCAGTCGCAAAACCCTGCAAGCTCAATGCTGGAACCGTTTTGCTAGATGAATCTGCTCCCACTTTTGGAATGTCCCATTATGGATCTGATCTATAACATGTCTAGCATTAGCGAAGTGTGAGGAGGTGGTTGTTTGGGTTTGGTTTTTATTTTGGGGGGGAAGGTTCTTTTTTTTTGCAGACTGAGCATTGGTAGATGAGAGATTTGTTTGGTTCCCAAAAAAAGTAGCTTGAGCCCACCTTAGGGTTCATGCCAAAGGCTGTCAACCAGCTACGATGAATAAATCACTGGGACAGAGGACCCCAAGGGGCTGGGAGTGATGGACATCATCTGTGGACACAAGGATGGCACAAGGGCACCCTAAGAAATTTCAGAAGCTCAGGAAAGATATTGTCAGCCTTTTTATTCCCACTTGTTTGTTTTATAGAAGGAAATCTGGTATTTTATGATATAATCTTAAAACAAATGCCAACAAATGCCTCCATGTAGTCAGAAGTGTCATAGCAATTTGTTACTGAAGACAAACCATTTCAGAGAACGTAGCTGCCTCTGAGGTATAAAAAAATCTGCCCTTTAAAACTTGGCTTCTGTTGTCACAAGCAACATGGCCTGGTGCCATTTCACCACCTGTCTGGGTGACATTTGCCATGTGAAAGATCCTGCTCCGTGTTTGAACTCAGCGAGCCTCCAGGAAAAGTGCTCCCGGCTACAGTGGAAGCTGCTGCCCAGGAAGGACAGATGCAGTTTTATTTGTCAGGAACCCAGGGTTAGATTAATCCTGGCAGGATTCCACCGGCGTCAGCGGGGATGCACCAGGGGTGACCGTCTGATCCCGTATATTGGCTGGTTCATTCACATTCCAGGTTTTGTTTATTTAAGCTGTATGTTTTGAAGTGCGATGCAAATACAAGCACTTGTTTTGCAAGTGCTGTGTTTCACAGCCATGGAGTTTCACTGATGGAGCAAAGAAATAATGGTCCTTATTGAGATTTCTATTCTCCGTGATGCTGGGAAGTTTATCTCTCATTTTTATGTCTCATTTTGCCTGCTTTTGTTGAAAGAGTGCATTGAATCTATATTTGCAAGCTTGATGGGAATGAATTAAGCCTGCAGACAATGAGCACAGTATATAACTGCCTAAATGTGCATGTCTGAAAATTCAGCGTCACTTAACTGATAGAGATGGGTTCACGTTAGATTGAGGTGCTCTAAATGTTGGAGAAACTGAATTTGAACCTAAGACTTATCTGCACAACTGCACGTCACACCAGGCAGAGCAAGCGTGAGGAGTGATTTTATGGTGCAGAAATGATCCCTTCTCAGTTTTGCAATGCAGACCAGTGCTGATGGTCAGAGTGGACTGCAGCTCAGATCAAGTTTATTTGATCAAACCAAGTGTAAAACTGCTTCATGAGAGCCAGCTGTTGGGTCATGGAGTGAAATTTCAGTAAGTCAGTATTGGTTGCAGGATCTTGCATTCCTCTCCTCAGGAAGGTCCTTTCTCAACCTACATTTATCCAGTGAATACAGTTCATGCAGTGACTCTGGCAGCTGTTTCTCCAGTGTACGAGGTGGTGAAGGGAGATTTTTGTTATAATCTCATAGATCTGGTATTTGTTCCCTCCCCAATAAACATCCTCTTGTTTCCTGAGATATTACACAATCAGGAGTCACTGTTCCCTTCTTTTCTCCTTCTCTCCTGCCTCCAATAACTTTGGAGCTTGTTTACCAATTTTAATCCATCCTGAAGGTGTGGTACAAGCCTCAAAAATCCCTGAATTCCTGCCTGTATATATCAAAGTTGAGCAGAGGAAAGAAACCTGAATTAGTCCTACTATCAAAGGAAAGGGAAATATTTTCTCTAGCACATGTCATATGCCAGGCTATCGGCTGCCTGTGCTTTTCCAGCTGGGTGGGCTAAGGGAAAGACTGGAATTACTGGAAATAGGAGCATGGTCTTTAGGACACAAGAATTGCAGGTCTGCTGCTCATGTGATGCTTTTTATTCTCTTATTCCACCAGCTTCGGCATTTGATGGTTGCAAATTTGCAGAGGGTAACTGTGAAGTAGAATGTACCTTGAGTCAGTGTCCAAGCCTTTTACAGGGCTGTATGAAATAAATAAAGCCGGCTGAGAGTCTTTTCAGAGAGCACTAACTAGAAATAACTCTCTGCAAGTTAATGCTAAGCCTCAGGGATACCGTTTGCCATTTTAAGATGTGTCTGCCGTGAAGGAAGAGGGATTGATGCATGAGGAAGAAGTGCAGAAAGAGTTTGCTAGGTTGAAAACTCTTAATTGCTGTGGATGTGGTTGCGAGTCTACAAGGCAGTTCGTGTATTAACATCCCTGAGTTAGCTGAGGTGTACTAACTGACTGAACACGTGCTCCAGCTGAAGCTAATCACAAAGCGTGTCCAGCTTTTGGGGAGATTGAAGCAAGACTCTCATTTTGCATTGCCGTGGGATGATACATGTAGCTGGTTATCTATGGTGGGATTCATTTTATTCGATATGGGTATCTATAGTGTCAGAGTCGACATTCGAGGTCTGCTCAATAGAGTCAATGGAGTCAAGGGTGGAAATTATCTTTTCAAAGGTAGACTTCTGTATTTGGTCAAATGAACATACCCTAACTTCATTGACTTGTATTGACTATACATTTATATTGAAGAGAGCCAAAGTTCAAACTGCTCAGTTATGGGCATACACATTACAGACACAGAAAGTTAAGTATGACGAAT
Source organism: Mesitornis unicolor (assembly GCF_000695765.1). Lineage (NCBI taxonomy): Eukaryota > Metazoa > Chordata > Aves > Mesitornithiformes > Mesitornithidae > Mesitornis > Mesitornis unicolor. The sequence continues at coordinate 3,529 of NW_010167124.1, forward strand.
CCCATCCTAAGTTTTACTTCACATAGTAACCTCCTAAGACGCTCTAACACGGTCCATTACACACTGTGCCAGGAGAGAGACCTTAAAGTTGTTAAATAACACTTCTGTCTCAGGGGCTGTTGAGTGGTGGCCTGAGCGCAGATGAGAAGCAAGTCCAGTCAATCTAAACCACTTCTTGTTGACAGAAAATGGCCAAGTGTATGTGCAGAAGAAGCCCACCATGTACCCACCCTGGAACAGCACTTTCGATGCCCACATCAATAACGGCAGGGTCATGCACATCGTCGTCAAGGACAAAAGTGCCGAAATGGTTTCAGAGACCACAGTGGAACTCAAGGTGCTGGCAGAGAGGTGCAAAAAGAGCAATGGGAAGACAGAGATATGGGTGAGCATCGCTATCTCCTCTTGCAGGATTTAATGGGGAGCTGCTGTGGGGTAAAGGAATGCTTTATGTCCATGCCAGGCTGTGACTGACATCCAAGGAGTAACATTTTGAGTCTACTTGAGTATGACTTGAAGGAAAGACTTCCATGCATGTCCAGAAAAAAGAGCACGGCACATTTACATTACTTGCTGCTGTTGTATTGAAACATACACCTTCTGTTAGCAAGCATTCTGGTTCAGTTGAGCCATGCCTATGTATTAATCTTAACTTACGAAGCCCGCTGGGGACAAATGGTAATATGAGTGGCTAAATATGAATAATTTTATGTGCTCTGAGGATACAGCTTTAAAAATTTAATCTAATATCAAGTAACTGATTCACAGCTGCCTGACTTGAGAGTAATGCCAGAGGAACTCCTTTAAAATCACTGGAGTTATGGTGGAGTAAATTTGAAGTAACAATCTGCATAAGGATGCTAAATGTAAGGTTGTGTTCCCCTGTAGTCCAAATAAGAAAGTTCTTGATAATAGCCTTTAACATGCAATGTTCAGTAGCCATGCCGTGAATAATAATGAAGTGGAAAAACATTGGCAGAGAAACTTATTTCCTGGATTTTTACTTTTCTTTCCTCATGTCAGTTCTTAAGCTAAGCTGCTTGGGTTAAGCAGAGAGTAGAACAGTCAAAAAGTCCTTGGTCACTTAACAGACCTAAGAGCAAGATTTGGTAGAGATCTGCACATTTAACACAGCACTTGGAAGGAATTGAGATACTTAGAGACGGAATTGAAAACCAAAAGATTTGGGTCAGCATCACTCCAACTCCAGGTTTCAAAGCTGTCGGAGGCCATATCCAGGTGAGGAGGAGACAGGGCATATAGTCTGGGATGCTGCTTGCTTGCAACAAGGAGACTTGAGGTCAAATGGAGTTGGGAGACCTTGGTCCTGTTGTGTCCCAGCCTGGAAGCAGCTCCTGAGATCTTCTCTCCACTCATTCCCCAGTACAATTCACGACTGTCGTGGTTTAGGCCCAGTGCACAACTG
>NW_010167125.1:0-646 GCF_000695765.1 Mesitornis unicolor
CCTTTTAGAACAAAAGGTTGAAGCTTTAGGGAGAGTGCAAGATAAAGAGAATTCAAAGAAGCAATTGGAGATAATTGTCTAAAAGGGGAGTTGAAAAGAGAAAGAGAGCAGACATGTCTTTTACAACAAAAGGTTGAAGCTTTGCTAAAACGGGCAAGAAAGCCCCCCCTCCTCATTGTTCCAATCCAAAAGTCAGCCGCGAATGCAGACCCCGAGGACTGGGACAAGGATCTGTGGGGAGATTCGATTGAAAGCGATGTTGACGAGATAGAGAAGTTGGAGAAGTTAGAGGAGAAGAATGTACGGCCGCTTATGAAAACCGAGAGGCACACGGGTTCCCGAGGTGGTAACCCCCGCGTCACCACTCGTTTAACTCTCTGGACGGGGCCCGAACTTGCGGACCTCCAGACCAAGTTTTCGCGGCAGCCAGGCGAGACGGAGACGGAGTTTTTGTGGCATGTGTCTTTAACTGGGGGAAATCGCATCTTGTTAAGCGATGAGGAAGCAGGCGGATTTTGGGGCCCGGGAGTGTTCTTGGACGAGGGGCCGGCAGGCGATCGATCCATAACTTCCCGAGTGGCCCACTGGGCAGGCGGTGTGGACCCCAAGGAACGAGGGGAGCCGGTTGTTATTGAAGGGAGCGGAG
>NW_010167126.1:0-5386 GCF_000695765.1 Mesitornis unicolor
CCCCACTCCTTTCTCTGCTGCAGCTCTCCTCCAATGGTTATGCAGATCCCAGCTCTCTTTCTTTTTTATTTTTCAGGATGAGCTGCAGCGGGGCTTAAGCTTAAGTTTCGGTCAGGGCCAGCCAAGCCCAGCCAGGCAAGGTTGGGGCCACACCACCTGTACCTGGGGTCACACTGGTCAGGGCCGGTGCCAGAGAGAGAGCGAGGCATGCCCTGCACCCCCCTTAAATACATCAATTCGCAGGGGTGCTGATTGGCTTGGCCCCGGTCAAAGGTGCATCTGACAAAGGCTAAGGGGGAGCTTTTCAGGTAGCTTCTTGAAGGGCCATGTCCATAGCCCTTCCCTCGTTACCAAAAACACAGCCAAAAACCCCCTCACAGAAAACTCAATACATCACCGAAGGAGATCAGTTTAGTCAAGCAGAACCCAACTTTCATAAAACCATGTTGATGGGTTCTGATCTCTTGATTGTCCTGGATGTGCTGTATGATGGCACTGAAGATGATTTCCATGACTTTCTCTGGCACCGATGTCAGACTGACAGGCCTGTAGTTCCCTCGGGTCTTCCTTCTGGCCCTTCTTGTAGATGGGTGTCACGTTTGCAAGCCTCCAGTCGACTGGGATCTCCCCAGTTAGCCAGGACTGTTGGTAAACGATGGAAGGTGGCTTTGGCAAGCACTTCTGCTGGCTCCTTCAGGACCCTTGGATGGATCCCATCTGGGCCCATAGACTAATTGGCAGAGCAGGTCACTAACCATTTCATCTTGGATCATGGGACCTCTGTACTACTCACTGTCCCTGTCTTCTGGCTCAGTGGGTTGAGTAGCCAGAGAACAGCTGACCTTACTATTAAAGACTAAGGCACGAAAGGCATTCAGAACCTCAGTCTTATCCTCATCCTTTGTCACCATGGTTGCCCCTGCATCCAGTAAAGGAGGGAGACTTTTCTTGGCCCTCCTTTTCTTGTTAATATAACTAGAGAGACATTTGTTTTCTTTCACAGAATAAGCCAATTTAATTCTAGTTAAGCCTTTCTAATTTTCTCCCTGCATGACCTCTCTTCATCCTTGTAGTCTGAGTATCCTGCCCCTTCTTCCAAAGCTCACAGACTTTCCTTTTTTACTGAGGTCCAGCCAGAGCCCTCTGTTCAGCCAGGCTGGTTTTCTTCCCTGCTGGCTCATCTTTCTGCATGTGGGGGCAGCCTGCTCTTGCACCTCCAGGATTTTCTTCTTGAAAAATGACCACCCTTCTTGGGCTCCGTTGCCCTTCAGGACTGCCTCCTAAGGGACTCTGTCAACCAGCCTTCTAAGCAGTCCAAAGTCTGCCCTCCAGAACTCCAAGGTGGCAATTCTACTGCTCACACCTCTTCCTAAAAACTTATTTCATGATCACTATTCCCCAGGCATCCTCCAGCCATCACATCACCTACAATGCCTTCTCTGTTCACAAACAACTGGCCTTCCCTAGTTGGTTGATTTACCAGTTGTGTCAGGAAGTTGACTTTCACACATTCCAGGAACCTCCTAGGCTGTTTTCCTTCTGCTGTATTGTATTTCCAGCAGACATTTGGTAAATTGAAGACCCCACAAGAACTAGACCTAGTGATTTTGAGACTTCTCCCAGTTGCTTGGAGAATATATCATCTGTATTTTCATCCTGGTTGGGTGGTCTATAAAAGACTACAACCATAATGTCTGCCTTGCTGGCCTTTCCACTGATGCGTTCCCTTAAACACTCAAGCCTATCACCAGCATAATGGAGCTCAAGGCAATCAAAACACTCCCTAACATGCATGGTCACCCCACTGCTTCTCTTTCCTTGCCTATACCATCTTAAGAGTTTATAGCCATCCATGGCAGCACTCCATTTATGTGAGCTGTCCCACCATATTTCTGTGATAGCAAAAATAAAATAGTTTTCCTGCTGCACAGTGGCTTCTAATTCTTCCTGTTTGTTGCCCATGCTGTGTGCATTGGTATAGATTAACTTCAGTTGAGTTATTGATCCCACCGCGCTTTTGAGGGGAAAAGCCTTAACTCCTAAGTGACTATTCACTGTCGTTCCTGACACATCAATAACCTTTGCATCTTTGCTGTCACTTGGATTACTATCCCCCACTTCCTCTTAGGTGGTAGACTGGAGGACTTCGCTAGAACCCTGTCCCTCACACATTGGCATGTCATCCCCAGGCTTCTTTCCAGCAGGCCTGGTTTCATTCCCTTCCCCCTTCAAATCTAGTATAAAGCTCTTTCAATGAGCCCTGCTGACTTCTTGGTAAGGATCCTTTTGCCTCCTGGAGACAGGTGTACCACATCATTTGCCAGCAGGCCTGGTGTTGTGTAGGCGAATCCAAACCAAAAATTCTGCTTCTGACACCAGGCTAAGAACTGTGTATTTATTTCTTGGCTCTTCCTGTTTGTTCCCTCATTATTCCCTTTGATAGGTATGATAGAGCATGCTACTTGTGTACCTGATCCCTTCACCATTTGTTCTAAGGCCCTGAAGTGCTTTTTTCAGACTTCTTGATCAGATTTCATCTCTGCCTACTTGGAAATCAATAATGGATAATAATCTATGGGCAGACAAGCAGGAAACTTCCCTGAGATATGCATCTGGTCTTCATATTGGGCCTTTTGTTCCCTTCAGAAAGGAAGTTTCAGACTCCATTGTTCTGCAGTACCATAAAGAATGTTGGTTTCTTTCTAACCAGAGGTTTCATGTGGCAGCATTGGTAAATACCTTAAGAGGATCCAGATGAAGAAGAGAAAGGAGTACTGTAACAAAGCAGATTGTCAGACAGAGTAAGAAGCTGGAAAAGAGGAAAAGGCATAAAGGAAGACCTTACATATAAGTAAAGCTAAGAAATTCTTGTTCAGTACAACAGAAAACTAGATACAAATCATTATTAGTCCAGATGTAACTGCAACAAGACAAGAAAGAATAGCAATATAGTTAAAACACACACTTAGTTTGTACTTGTTCTCCTTGCGTTATGCTCACCTTTCTCCCCAGCTTCTCTAGATCCCATGCTTGGTGACATGGCGGAGTCATCAGCATCTGGAGTCCTACACCTCTACGAGGAGGAATATGATGTTCATGTTGATGGTTTCTTCTTCCTCCTTCTAGGATCCATTTGGAGAATCTTTAATGTTTGCTAACATACTTTTACATTTTTCCCTTTCTTCACCTGTCTGCATTCCCACATTACATATGAATTTACTATATGATACCTTTATGTTGAATACCGTCTATTTCTTTCTTTTCTTTTCTAAGTCTAATATCAGTTTTGCACAGTTCCAGATCTGCATTTCTCTAACTGGCCATTAGTGAGTTGTTTAAGGCTGTCAGATCTTGAGTGCCAATCCTGTTCCCCATCTCTTTCTATCCCGTAACTGTACTCCTCTGTACAACGTCCTGTGTCTCTACTTCTCAAGGCCTCTGTTATCATACCAGGCCCATGTTTCTCTAGTCTAGGTCATTGTTTTACAGTTGTAAATAATTCATTCTACACATAATAACTACTCATTAGTGTAATTAGTGATTGGGAAAATTGCTTTCTCCTCTGTACCAGCCTGTCTTTAGAAAGGTGAAGAAATGTGGACACAGCAAGTCTCTGCATACTAAGCATCGCAAACTCTGTACAAATCTTATGACCTGTCGCTATCAATTGCAACACTGTGTTACAGGGCTATAGCGCTACAGTGTCCCCTGTAATCCTACCTTGCTCTATGTAATGCCACAGTTTCTGTGTATGTATTGGGATAAAGTATAGATCTTACTTGGGAAGCTGGAGTTGGTCCTTGCTTGGCTGGGTCATCCTCCTCTAGCAGGGGGGTGGAACTAGATGATCTTCAGTGGTCCTTTCCAACTCATACGATTCTGTGACTTCGGGATTCTGTGGCTGGCAATAAATAAAAATTAATCAATGACAAATTTAGCTATAACTATAATCTATGCAACTTCTGGGGCAGTGGAAAAAGGCAACAGGACTTGAGATAGGATGTAGACATTTTGAGAGTTTCTAGTAAACATGTGACAAACCCAGGAGCCTTGCTTGAGGACAGGCACCAAGATGCATGTAGATTAATGGACAGAACTGGAAAAATTTTAAAAGATATGGAGGTTTTGTACTAGCAGTTAAGGGAAGTTAAGAATGTGGCCACCTTGTCCAGCTGCTCTGGCCAAGGATTCTCTCCTGCTAGGCTGCTGGAGCCCAGATAGGTGTACCCAGGGACCTGTGGTCTCTGTCCAGGCTGAGGGATGCAGCTGCCACTGTCTCCTTTGCTGGTTCAAGCACTGGTGAAGCTGCGCACATATCCCAGGGAAACACACAAACACAGACACACACAGAACACTGAAATGGCTGGTCACACAGGGTGCAGAGAGTCACCTACTCTCCCAGCCTGTAGTTGGCCCCGAATTTCACTCACACACAGGGGTCTCACCAGTAGCTGTCATTTAGTCCTTGCAGCACTCATACATATGGGATGGAGCATGAGGTTCTGCAGAGAGATAATTAAGGAAAGATTTAGTAAGAAGACACAAAAGGATAAGACAGACTACAGGGATCAGGCACAGGGCTCAGCCAGACAAGGATATGGACTGGCCCTGTTTTACCCACAATCAGTCCCTTTTTCAGGTTACCTCCAACTCTTTGTCTTCCAGGCTCCCCCTTCCTCTTCACATCCCTTCATGGATTTGTACAGCTTTACCAGCTCCCTCAGCCCTCCCAGGCCAGTATCCAGGATCTCCCCTGGTTTACAGTCATAACAGTTGCGAAGTCCAAGTTGATCTCCCTGAAAGGGGCATGTGCAGTTGATAGCCCATCAGTTGCTTTGATGGTGACATTGTTTCTTGTCTTTCTCTCCATGTTTATTTTGTTAGATCTGTGTCTCTGAATATGTTTTTTTTTTCTGACTTCCCCCTTTTTCATCTTACTTTCCCAGTTAACCAGGTCCCTGATGAGACAACCTTGCTGGAATAAACATTATTCTGCTCTGGTTTGCCTTCATCAATTAGTGTGAGTGACCAGGTTCGGTTTTCCTCACTGTCTGCCATGCTGGTCAGGTTTGTGTCCCCGTATTACCTTGTTTATGACTTCATCCTTTCCTTATTACCCCCTTTTTGCATTGAAAAAGGCCCTTGACCAGATGCCCTGAAAGAAGCGCACAGTCTTCCTCTACACACCCTCACACTATCTAAACAACCTGAAGCTGTATTGTAGACAACAAACCTCTGCTATGGCTGCTGATAAACTGTGCTAAGTCATCCTTGCCTACACTTGAACAAGTGGTTCCAGTCAAGGTATCCCAGGGTTTTTGATCATCAGTGAGTGTCTCCGTTTAAGGGTCAGAGGAGAGAGAGCAGGATTTTCTCTCTACTGCCC
>NW_010167127.1:0-2883 GCF_000695765.1 Mesitornis unicolor
GGCCGGCCCAGCCCTAAACCACGACAACCACTCTCTCAGTAAAGAAACGCTTCCTAATGTACAGTCTAAACCTCCCCTGAGGCAGCTTTGGATCATTCCCATGAATCCTATCATTGGGTACCAGGAAGGTACCAAGGATCAGCACCTCCCTCTCCAATTCCTCTCCTCAGAAAGCTGCAGAGAGTAATGAGGTCACCCCTCAGCATCCTTTCCTCTGAACTAGATAATCTCAAAGTTCTTAGCTTTTCCTAATAGGAAATTCCTTTAAGCCCTTTCTCCAGTTTTGTTATCCTCCTCTGGATGCACTGAAGGATCTTCACATCCTTTTTAAATTGCAGGGTTCAGAGCTGCACACAGTAATCAAGGTGAGGCTGCACCAGTGCTGAATACAATGGGATAATGCCCTCTTTTGACCTGCTGGTTGTGCTGTGTTTAATGCACTCAAGGATGCCGTTTGCCCTCTTAGACGCCATGGCACACTGCTGACTCATATTGAAGATGGAGTCAACCTAGACTCCCAGATCCTTTTCTTCAGGGCTGCTCTCCAGCTATTTCTCTCACAATTTATACTTGTGCTTGGCATTACTCTACCCTAGAAAACATTTCTGACAGCAGGAAGTGGAGAGGGAGGTGCTGATCTCTTATTCCTGGTACCTAGCGATAGGATGCATGGGAATGATCCAAAGCTGCCTCAGGAGAGGTTTAGACTAGAAAACATTTCTGACAGTAATGGGATTCAAACCATGCCCCCAAGGAGGGTTGAGCCTTAATCCAGTGCCTTAGGCCTTAACCCTGGTGGTAATTTCATCTCAGTCTCCAGCAACTATATCCTCAACCAAGATTCAACGTTTCACAGAATGCTTTAAAACAGATGTTCTCACTCCTTGCAGTGCACCATGCATTTCTGGTCCCCTCATTAGCTGTAAGCTGGAAAGTGTTATGGTTTAAGGGTTACCAGCCTGAAAGGGAAGGACAGGTGGTGTCTGTAAGACCCTGGGAGGTCAGAGATCAGTACTGTTTCCTCCACTTTCCAGCCACAGTCTATAAAAAAACGAGGAGGCCTGAGGTTTTCGCAAGCTTTTCCTGGTTTCCTGGGCTGCTTTCTGTTGCATCTTGGGACGGCTGGACCTACTTCCACGTGCTCGGCAGCATCCACCACCATTTGCTTCCCAGCACCACTGCGGTCCCTGGTGACAAGTCACAGCAGTCGCAGCGGCCATGAGGCACTGCTCGGACACTTCCACTCAGGAACTCAGGACTACTGGGATTGGGTTTTGTATATAATTAAATATCCTTTTTCTCTTATTAATTCCCTTTTCCTTTCCACTGCTGTTTTTCATTAAACTTGTTACAGTCTTAACTTCCAACCTTGTGCGAAGCATCTTTTTCTCTATTCCCTTTTTTTTTTTAATCCTCCCCTGGGAGGGTAGGGGACAATAGGAGAAAATCCTGCTCCTTGGGCTTGCCCTGAGCCTTAAACAGACACAGGATACATTGGCGCCCAATGTAGGGCATGGCTCAATTTCAAGATAGGGATATTTAATTGGGAGAGGTAATGGGCAAAATATGGATTGGACAATGTCAAAAAGTTGCATGATCATAAGAAATTTTCTTTTCATGGTGGTGAAGGGACAAGGGATGGTTTTTGTGTATAAACTGCCCTGATGATTTTGTTGTAAATGTTATGTGGGGAAGTTTGAATTTATTTAGGTGAGTTTTTGATAATTCTTTAATACATAATTTGCGGTGGTGAGGGGTGGAATGTATTGGGTTTTCTGTAAGGGGTTTTTGGTTGTGTTTTTGGTAATGGGGGAAGGGCTATGGAGATGGCCCTTTAAGAAGCTACCTGAAAAGCTCCCGCTTGGCCTTTGTCAGACCCACCTCTGACCAGGGCCAAGCCAATCAGCGCCCCTGTGAATTCATGTATTTAAGGGGGGTGCAGGACATTTCCTCTCTCTCTCTGACACTGGCCCTGACCAGTGCGGCCCCAGGTGCCGGTGGTGCAGCCCTGGCCTTGCCCGGCTGGGCTTAGCCGGCCTCATCCACAACTTAAGCTTAAGCCCTGCTGCAGGTCATCCCAAATAAAAGAGAGAAAGAGCAGAGGTCTCCATAACCATCAAAGGAGTCCTGCAGCAGAGAAAGGAGTGGGGCCCAAGGAGAACAACTTTGAAGAACACCAAGGTCCGTTTGAAGGAAAGAAAGGAGAGGGAGGAGGAGGAGGACGCAGAACCCAGGTTTCCCCTTTGCAACCCTTGGTGAGAGCCAGGTCAGCTGGTCATGTGTGAGGGAACTGTGACCATGAGTAGACCCAGATTGTAGTTTTGTGGACTTGGGCTGAAGCAGTTTTGTGTGTGAGGGAAACTGCAGCTGTGGGCAGACCCATATTGGACTTTTGAGGACTTTTTTTATGGAAAGGGGCCCACGTGGAAGCAGAGAGAGAGGCTGGGCGGAGTCTTCCTACTCCTGAGGAGGACATGGGGTGAAACCGATTGCAATCCCCCACTCCCATACCTCTGCGCCTCAAGGCAGGAGGGGAAAAGAACAAAAGCTGAGCCCGGGAAGAAGGGAGGGGTGGGGGGAAGGTGTTTTGACTTTAAAATCTGGTTGTATCTTCCATTGTTCTACTCTGATGTTGGTAGCAAATTAAAATTGTTTTGTTTTTATTCCTTATGATGAGTCTGTCTTTTACCTGTGACCTGTTTAAGCGGTGAGAAGCCCTCCCAGTCCTTATTTTGACTAGCCCTTTTTGGGGAATCGTGGTGCTCAGTTATGCACTGGGCCTAAACCATGACAGAAAGTTTTACAAATATCTCCTTGCCCATGAACCTGTGATCCCTTACCAAGAATGGAAAGGGTGATCACAGAATCACAGAATCGCTCGGT
>NW_010167128.1:0-462 GCF_000695765.1 Mesitornis unicolor
CCTGGTACGGTAAGGCACTTCTTTTTTGTGGAGTCTAGAACGTGATGAACTAACTTATTAGTCGTGGTGTCGGAGACTCCCGCTTGGTTGGGCTCAGGTGATGCCAAGGAGCCTGCCTGTCAGACGGAGCGAAAGTTCCGCATGGTTTGGCTAGGGAATTCCCCGGTATTTGGGGGAATGTCTTTGCGAGTAAAGGCAGAAAAGGCTCAGGAAAGTTGTGCTGCTTGTACTTCCACCAAAATGTGCTGTAAACACCTGGCTATGAGAGAGAGGGAAAGGGAGCGGACAGATATAGGGCCAGAATTGGACATAGTGTCATCTGTCCCTGTAGCTCCAGCTCTCATTTACCCTCCTCCTCAACCCCCCTTTGAATCTAGACCTGATTCCGGAGCCGACCACCCAGCAGGGGGAGACTTAAACAGTAAATATTATGGGTGCCACAGGAAAGGAGGAAAATAGACC
>NW_010167129.1:0-22816 GCF_000695765.1 Mesitornis unicolor
CCTTCCTGGACTCCTTTGCCTTTCAGAACTGCCTTCCAAGGAATTCTGCCAACCAAGTCCCTAAACAGCCTGAAGTCTGCCCGCCAGAAGTCCAACGTGGCAGTTCTGCTAGCCCCCCTCCTTGCTTCTCCAAGGACTGAAAACTCTATCATTTCATGATCACTATGCCCAAGACAGCCTCCAACCATCACATTCCCCCATAAGACCTTCTCTGTTTGCGAACAGCAGGTCCAGCAGGGCAACTTCCCTTGTCGGCTCCTTCAGCAGCTGTTTCAGGAAATTATCTTCCACACACAACAGGAACCTCTGGGACTGTTCCCTCTCTGCTGTGTTATATTTCCAGCAGATATCCGGGAAGTTGAAGTCCCCTACAAGTACAAGGGGAAGCAATTGTGAAGCTTCTCCCAGCTGCCTATGGAATATTTTGTCTGTCACTCCATCCTGGTTAGGTGGTCTGTAGCAAACTCCCACCATGATATCTGACTTGTTGGCCTTCCCCTTGATTCTCACCCATAGGCACTCAACCCTGTTGCCACTATCACTAATCTCTAGGCAGTCATAGCATTCCCTAACATACATGGCCACCCCACCTTTCCTTCCTTGCCTATCCCTTCTGAAGAGCTTGTACCCATCAATAGCAGCACTCCAGTTTTGTGATTCATTCCACCATGTTTCTGTGATAGCTACTATATCGTAGTTATTCTGATGCACAATAGCTTCTAGGGCCTCCTACTTATTTTCCATGCTGCATGCATTGGTATAGACATGCTTCAGTCGGGCTAAAGACCCTGCCACTTTTTCACAGAGAGAAATTTCAGTAACCACACATCTCATGGAACAGATGTCAGCTATGGCAGATGCAGCAGCTGTGGTTTCTTGATCTGCATGGCAAGTAAAATGTCATGGCTCCTTTCCAGTCTGGCTGTACAAGACTTCTTTCCCACATAAGTAGGTGATGAGATGATCTGTACATGGTCCTCATCCTCAAATGCAGTCTAAATGCATGTCTGGACCTCTAGATTGCCAGAACTGGCAAAACCAGTATGAAGGTCTGCACTGAGGTCAGGGAATCAAATACAAAGCCAGGGAGATTCCTTCCTCCAAAGATCCCAAGTTTAAAGAAGCAAAGATTGGAACTTGAAAGCTCCTCCTAGGGCCATGTAGATAAGTGGCAAAGCAAAGCTCATCTCTAGACTCAGAAGTTATTTCTTTCCTGGATATTCTAATTTTCATGAAAGTTACCTTCTACTGTAGCACATGTCTTGGTCTCCACAAACAGGAGCATGCAGGATGAGGCTATCCTAGCATGAGCTTGCATATCCTGGAAATTCTTTGTTTCAGTGTTTTGTAGTTGATAAGATCAAAGGCAGCTTGTCTCTGCAAATGCATATCTAATGAAAGCAAATATATGCCTAAAACCTGAAACTCTTACAGGTGAAGTTTCTGGGACTGTAGTTCAAAGGATCTTTGACTGAAAGGTTTTTAGAAATATGCTGAAAATTATTTTGAAATATTAACTCCATGTGATGTTTTAAAAAGTGTTGTCTCTTTTCCCTGACTGAATATATAGAACAATTAAAGATTTTCATTTAGTAAGGCAAGTGCATAGTGAAAATATTTTAGACGCTACAATGTCCATTCTGAAGCTGTGCTGACTATGGTCAATAATGGGTTTCTTATGAAAAAAGCAGTTGTATTGTATGGCAGTTAAAATTCTCTAGGAAATACAGATTATTTCTGAGAAAAACATTTCTGAATTTAAGTAGGCAAATCTGTTTCTTTTAGTGAAAGTGAAAGAAAAGAGTGAAAAAAAACCTCCTTCAGCCCTATTTACAATATCTGTGTCTATTTTGCCAAACAGCAGAAAAGATGGATTGTACTCTACACGGTCAGTATAGTTTATCTGCCTGACATAGATTTTTATGCTTTCTAGAAGCATTACATGGCTTTTAATGTGGACAAAATTTCCAAGTTCCTCAGCATTTAAATTAATTTTTTCCTAATATCTTTTTTGCCTTCCACCTGTAGCAATCAGTCAAATTACATACCTTAGAGAAAACAACCTTGCTGCATTGATTCAGAAGGGCTTTATGATTTTGCTGACTCCCTTTTCTGACCGCCCATTTGAAACACTGAGACAGGAGAGCCTGGGAAGGGAAGGAGGGCTGAACCCTGAAACAGCCTGAATTCAGACTATGAGGGCACTTCAGAACAAAAGAATGTGCCCGGTTCACAGTTTAAGTGACAAATTCAAGCTTAATATTCTATTTCAATTTTGTATTCTTCTACAGAACCTGGAGGAAAATAGCTGAGCCTTCTATACTCTAGTCCTTGTCTCTAAAGGGAATAATAATAACAGTGATAATAGTAATATAATCTGTCTTTGTTTTGAAGATAAATACATGACAAGATGGAGCTATTTGGGTCATATGATAATGGAGGTCGCATAAGTAGCTTAGATGAATAATGTACTCCAACCTGTAGTTCACTGAAAATCTTAGCCCCTGGGTTTGGCTTTTAGAATAAGAAATGGTTAGTCTTTCTGCTAGTGTTATTATTGTCTTTGATATCTCTAGATCCACCTGTATCTTCTAGCAATTTGTACTGCATATGAAAATTTTAACTATGGGCTTGACATTTTAGTTTGACATTATGTATTTGACAGTGGCTGTTTAAACTAATAGATCTGAACTATTTCCAGCAGCACTTTATTTAAGATTATTTGTTTTCCTGATAAAGTTTGTATTTGTCAGGACTGGACTAAACTGCCTCTGTATATCAAGGATATAATTAATGAAACCACTTCAAAACAGAGAACTCTTTCTGCGATGAGCTTCATTTCCACCTAGTGCTGGCTCTATAGCTGGATGCTAATGAAGGATTTTTCCTCATTGATGCTCCATATCTACTTCTCTTAAAAGGTGTTAACAGGTCTTTCTGGTATCTGGTGAAAGTCTGATGACTTCATCTTACATCCATGACTTATTTTTTCTTCTCTATCATGTAATATATTTATTCTTTTTCAATGATAGTTTGTATCTTCACATTAACTCATTAACTACACTTGTAAACTGTCACTGAAGCAAGCAGAGCTTACAGGAATCTGGACACAATGTTGGCTTTTATTGGTAAAATGCAATTACAAAGGTAATTGGCTCCTATATATCTCTGCGACACTTTCTTGGCACTAGCTTCTCCCATTTCTGGATTGCCTTCTCTCTTCCACTCCTTCTCAATATGTTTTAGTATTGAAGCCAATAGCCTGGTGACCATTCAGAGGTTATACTTGGCAGGTTTAGAACACAGATGCTGGGTTGCAACATTCAGGGGTTTGCAAGAGTTTTTATACCAAGTTCTCTGAGTGGATCAGTCTCTCGGACCATGTGACAATTACGAAATTACCTTTAAATATGATGAGAGTTAACTTGTTGATGAGCTAACTACATTTTGTAGATCTTCAGTTTCTTTTGGTTTATTTTTATCTGGAAATAATTAGGTTCTCTTACCTTCAGGATCATTCTACCCAAGTTGAGCTGATGATGAATTATTTTATGTAACTTTTTTAATGACAGAGTGCCTTGAAGACCACCCACCCAAGTTCCTATGCAGTCATTGAAACATATTACCGTTTCTGCACCCTACTACAAATAATCCAAAGTGTAAAAGAAAAAACAAGCCAGGTGGCTGAAGTGGGAAGTGGGGGTAACAGAATGATGTGATTCTGTCAATTCTTCATCAGTCAAGAGCAGTAATCACAGCCCACAGAATGCAAAAAACAAATATAGTCATAGTCTCCTCCATGATACTTTATGAGAGCTCCCTTGCACAAGATCCATTGTAACTTGGCAGTTCCAGGATGAGTAAAAACTAGGCACGGCTTCATGTCCCTTTGAGCACTGCTGTAGATTCAGACTTTGTCCTGAGCACATGAAAAAATAAAACGAGAAAACCAGTGGTTCACACATGAAACAGAGTGGAGGTGTCTGGAGAACGTTATGGGCCAGGTCATGGACTTGGCAGTAAATGGTTATTACCAAGAAAAATTGTGACAACGTGATACTGACATCAGCTTCAGTGAGGTGAGTTTTTAGAAAGAGCATCTCAAAGAAAAATAAACATGAATTCAACAGTCTCTAAAACATCTGAGGGCTGTAGGCAAACTCTTCAGAATACAGGTGAAAAAGCTGAGGTCCTGCAAGAAGAGATCGGTTTTAGATGCTGTGCTTTGCCCAAGCTCATGCAAAATAATAAAATGAGAAAATGCATAACTGGAGAAGGTAGAAGCTTCTTTATCACTCATTCTTTCTTCACTCTTTTTAACAATGGAATATCTGTAAGATTTTTCAATAGAGAAAATTCTAAATAAAAGGGATTTCTTTGACATGGAAGTAGGGAAGTTTCTTTATTACTGTCAGAACCAATTTTCACCTCCATTTGTAATCTGCAGAGACACAGAGATGCAATTTTCAGCTCTGGATCCAGTGAGGTCAGAGCATTTAGGGATGTCCACCACTTCTAAATTTAATTTAAGTTTGAGTTTAATCCTTTACCAGAATACAAAACAAGTCAAAATCCAGATTTAGTCTTTGTGGGTTGGCTAAAGAGAACAATGTCATAATACATCCATTACTGCTTGCCAGGGAAATTTCAATATGCTGTGGAAGGGTCTATATTTTTTGAAGACTCATAAACAATTAATGTTCACCCACATATATTAAATGTATATCAATCTTCAAAAAATATTGGCGAGTGTCAAGAGGAAGAAGCCAGGCTCTCCTCAGTGATAACCAGTGATAGGACAAGGGGAAATGGGAGCAAGCTGGAGCATAGGAGGTTCAATCTGAATGTGAGGAAAAGCTTTTTTACTGTAAAGGATGACAAAGCACTGGACCAGGCTGCCCAGAGAGGTTATGGAGTCTCCTTCTCTGGAGACATTCAAAACCCGCCTGGACGTGTTCCTGTGTGACCTGGTCTGGGTGATCCTGCTCTGGCTGGGGGATTGGACTGGATGATCTTTCGAGGTCCCTTCCAACTGCTAATATTCTGTGATTCTGTGATTCTGTAACATAAGTGTTCAATAATCAATGAGCACATTTGAAAGCTTAATCAGAATAATTATTTGGAGTGGTATTACAATCTGTGCATGAAGTAATCTCATTGTTTTCTGCTCTACTGACCAGAAATTCTGCAGCTTGTTAAGGGTTGGATAAGTTTAGCAACCAAGAGCAAATCCATAAATACAGACAAAGGTGCAAGTAGAAAAAAACAGAATTAAGAGAATTCAGACAATATTGTGCAAAACCAACAAATGTTAATCTGAATAATGATTTTATTATAAATGAATTTTAGTATAAATAAATAGTTTTACAAGTAATAATGCAAATTCATGTTTAACATAGGAGACAGACCAAAAATATATGTGTGTGTGTGTGTCTATTCCTACTGCAGAAGTTTCATTTTGTCCTGGGAGCAAAAATAACAGTGTGATTTAACTCTCCTACTTTGCTTTGCAATTGGATGTTTATGAATAGAATAACTGTGGCAGCAAACATGTCATAAGCAATCAATAGGTTGTCATATAGTTGTTTAAAATATTCATCAGATAACTTGAAACTGAACAAATTCATAAAGCATGTTGTATCAACTTTGCTTACACCAAGCACTGTAGGAAGTATTAGCTCCATTGGCATCCACAAAAATCCTCACATTTGAGCAAAGATGCACAGTCTGGTCTGGGAGGATTTTGTTTCTTTTTTTCTTTCCTTTTTCATTTTTTCAAAGAATAGGCAATTAGGTAAATAAATGCAGTAGCAATTTCCTTTTGACAATAATAGATACAAAACTACTAGAAAAACTTACCTGAGAACACAAAGGATTTTCCACCACGGAAAGATATTAAATCACATTTTTATATATTGTAAAAGAGTTGTTTGATGCAAAAATGAGTGAGCAAGAAGCTTTTTTTGTTTTCCTGTGTCTCTGAAAGAAGTTAGACTGTAATTTTCCTTTCTGGCCCTAGAATTTATGAATCTATAATACTTAAAGTATATTTGCAGTTGATTTCTAAAAAAGAAGTGGAAATAGATTAATATCCATTGTTAGCCAAATGGAATTTGTTTACCTCACAGTATACTCTCCATATATACCTATAGATAAATCATGTGCAAAAGTTATGGAATATTTAAATGCAGGTCTAATTTAAGTGAACATAACCTTTTGATCTAAAAAATAAACAATCTAACAATAGGAAAAACTGCAATCTGTCGAGACATATTTGAGTTATTTTGCAGTAATTGGCTTGGCAGCAGCTTCAGTCACAGATTTCTGTTTCACAGATTGTCCCCAAATGAATAAAAGGTTTGCTTTGAAATATAATTAATACTGTGTTCAGCTGCAAGACTTTCTCAGGTTGTCAAAGGAATTTGAAGAAGGTAGTTACAAAAAAAATAGAAATGGAAAGAAAAAAAAGTACAGGATGAAATAGATAAGCCAAATTCAAAGAGTAGCTGAAGGACAGCAGGAAAAAATACACTAAATGGACTGAAATAAATGGCAAAAGTCTTTCAGGCATTCATTTTTTTATCAAATCAGCCATCAACAAGTACTTCAATAGTGTTCCATGAACTATATAGACACTTTCATACTGTCTGTCAAGGTAACAAGTGATGGTGAACAATTTGGCTGTGTCGTGTGTATACATTACAAAAGAGAACAGACAAGAAAAGCCTACTTTTCCAGTGCTAGAATCATAAATATCTGCTTCACATACACATTCATTTGCACTTTAAAGCTATGTATAATTGTTTAGGATTCAGAAAGATTGTTTTGGGAATTCTGTGACTGACTTAGAGTGCAATGTGCGGCACAAATGGAAAAGTAGGGGCAATTTTGATCCTTTTCACAATTGAGGTTTTTCAGACCCTGAGCCCTGAACCACTGTGTATTAAGTTTTTTCCCCCACATTTTTTGCAGCATGAGATTCTGGATGTGCGCACCATTCAGGAGATACAAATCCTTCCTTGCAGTGAAATGAAACCAAGAGTCTAGTGTGCGGTACAGGGCTGTGGTAGAGCTGGGCATCCAACAGCATCACTGGAGCAGAGAATAATGGCCCCAGGTTCTAGGCCATGGGCAGGGGTGGGAAGAAACACCTGTAGGGATGCTAAGAGATATTATTGCCCTCAGAGCCTTGACACAATTCATGTTTTCCTCTAAAAGTCACCTGTGAAACTACTGAAAGAAGGTGGGCCCTGACATTTTAGGTGCCAAAGTCCCATGCCCAACTAAGCACCAGATCTGCATAGCAATGGTTTTAGAACTTCCTTGATACTTACATACATCTTTTATGCATCAGTAATTTAAAATGTATCACTAATGGCTTTGTAGTGAAGTTCTACTCCCATTTAAAAAAAAGGGGGTAACAGCACTCCCTCATGAACATTAATGATCGTGAACAGTTCAGACCAAGACAACCTAGAAAAAGTACAGTGGCCAAACAGTGCTGCTTAGGATATTTTTCTGTTCCAGCACATACTATACAGTTTCATGCTGAGGGCCATTCCTAAGCTGATGCTGAAAGGTAGCTCTGGCTGGTATTGCTCCTTACCCCTGGTTTTCATTAAGGAAATCCCTACCTGAGCTGGTCATGGTGTATTCCCATCATTGTCAGTGAAGAAACTTCAGGGTTCAGCTTATCCTGTGAGATCATATGGACCATATTTTTGATCAACAGAAAGAGATGGCCACTTCAGACTTTTAGAAATTTAAGGTTGAGTAAAAACAAAAGCATCATTCAGTGTGATTATATCTTTAATTATGAACGAAATAAGCAATGGTAACAGTTGGTGACAGAAAAGGATTTCTCAGATGAAGGGTTAGAAAGGTACGACTAAATGTATTAAGTATCTCAATTGAATTCACTCTTCTTCAGAACCTCAAAAGTCAAAAATCATCTTTACCTTGCCTGGAACTCAGTTGGGTAAATTAAGCACACAAACATCTTCAAGAACTGCCTCATTGATTCAGTCTTTAACTGACTGACATGAAAACATTTGGTGCTTTATTCATGTTGGCTGTAGAGTACAAAAGATTTTCATATACTCACATGGGAGGAAATTTGATAGTCAGTCAACACTGGGTGCTTTACTGGCCATCTTGGATAATTTTTTCCTGAAGATTGGATTCAAACCTTTAAATATAATCTGCTTAATTTTCAGGCAGCTTCCATTTATCCAGTTCAGGTCATCCCACAGAGAAAATAGAATAATTTTGTGCCGGAGTGTCTGCATGTAACGTGGTACAACTACACTTACAGTTCACCATATTCACCATCATCACTTACATTGTCAGAGATGATTTACAGTGAATCCCACATATTAGCCAGATTTCTCTTCTGTTCACATAACTATCCATGAAATGGATGCATGTTATGCTTGTCCAGAAGAATTTTGGGAGGGAAAGGGTGTAACTGTAGTTTATACGCTTCAAGCTTGCTTCACAGACGGGTAAGGATTAGCAAGAATCTGGTACTGAGACAGGTTGATGTACGAAATGAAGCTGTTTGCAAAGGATACTGTGAAAGAGTAGAGAGACGGGGGAGATTGAAGATGTGGCTTAGTGTATATCCTAAATCTGGCTGGAAGATGGGCTTTGAACAAGCTGTTATTTTCCACATGGGAGTAGCATTGCTACAGTAAAATGCCAGATTTCATCCATCATAATGTCATGGCTCATATTAAAATGTCTTGAGGGACCTGAGGGAGGGATGGGCAAAAGACATCAAATCAATTTTCAGGCAATTGCTACGGTTTTCAGAACCTAAGCCCTATGTGATAGTGTTATGGTTGCACAAAGGGAGGCTATAAATAAGGCCCATATATCAAGAGAGGAAGTAATTTAGAAAAAGGCAGTTGATTTGACTTTTGCATGAGGCTGAACATATGGTGAAGTACAACCAGGTTATCATTCTATATATTTCTCACAGAGATAAGCACCAAATCTGTACTTAGAAATTAGCACATCAATGTAGTCCTAAAAGTGACAGCTCTGAAGCAAGGTACCTCTTGTTCATTAAAAAAAAAAAAAAAAGAAAAAAGAAAAAGAAAAAAAAAGGTTATAATGTTATTTTACATTTAGTTATGACATATGCAAGTCAAATACCATTATATAGCTAGTTATTTCTGGAAGCTTGAACATTAACCTGTCTGCAGAAATGGGACATTTTTACAAGACGCTGTTAAACACAGAGAATGGGAAATTAGCCCCAGGATAGTCCTGCACTAAAAGCAAGTAGACTTTTAAAGTTTAATAGTCTACTAAACAAGCATAAATAGATCTATTATTAGTTTGTCAAGACAACAAATGGTATGCATACAATAGCATGCACGGGGCAATGTTTGTACGAGACCACTAAGCAGGTGGCTTAGTAGCAAATTGATCTACCTAAAGGGTTAATATTTCTAGATATTGCATCCACTTAGGAACCTGTTTCCAGGTCTTTCTCCTGAAAAAGGACCAGCAGATATGACGATCTATTCAAGGCATCTGAGTGCCTTCATATTCCATCTGGAACCAAGAAGTTGCTTGTGAAGGGTCTTAGAAAAAACACTTGTTTCTCAGGTACATGCCTGTGGATATGTACTTCCTTTGTAATCCATGTAAAAGGAATTGAAAAGAAAAACATCCATGACAGCGGGTCTATGAAGGTGTTTTTATCTCAAATGGTCACTGTGGTATACATTATTGACCTGCAGCAATCACCAAAGGAAGAATTTTACTTGTTAATGTGTAGTTTTAATTTTAGGCAAGCAAACATCAAGATTTGCTACCCAGCAGCTGTTTATGTCTTGTATAAAATTGGCAGCTGGCCTCAATCCTAGCCAAGTGGACATATGGCTGAATAAAAAACTACAATACTTAACACTAATTGACATACTTGTTGGCACTAGAACTGGGTGAATAATTCTTTTTTTATATATTTGGTAGCCAAACCAGACAAAGAAGTGGGGAAATTTGGTACAGTAAAATGTTTCATCAAAAAATAAATAATTATTAAACAATTATTTCCACTCTATTTGTTTCATCAATACAAGCATATACATTTATTTATTTTCTTTCCAAGGTTACTTGATGTTATCACTTAATCTTTTTTTTCTTTCGGTGTAGATGATTTGTTTAAGTACAAGATACAGGTCTGAAATACAAAGTCAGTTAGTTCTGCTGAAAGTAATAATATTCATTTTTAAACAGTGAAATAAAATACTATGACATTCTCAAAGGACTTCATTTTTCATTTTCTTCTTGGCTGAAAATAATTACTGATTTTGTCTCAGCTTCCAGAGATTTTGTATTTCTCCTTTAAAGCTTTATTTTTCAGTAAATTTACTGTTCACTCAGGAAAAAAAAAAAAGATTGGCCAGTTCTCATTGTTAGTCCCAGCATGAGCCAATGTGCATGAAGACCAAAGTAAATTTAGGATTAATCTCTATGCGTGAGCCAGCTATATCTGATGTCCATTGGAGACTGAGGATTTCCTGCCTTTGGCTTTATTTGTCATCCTAAAAGCCTGGGTGTGTAAATTAGTTTGATGATTTGTTCTTTCTTTTAGCATAGATCTCAAAATTATATCCATAAATGGTTCCAGTATATAATATCTGTCTTTTACATCATAGCCTTTTGTACAATGTTCATTCTGGAGCTGTGCTTGCTGTGGTCTATAATGGCTTTCTTATAATGCAGAAAGCAGTCATATGGCAGATAAAATTCTCTAGGTATATAGATTATTTCTGAGAAAGAAACGTTTCTGGATTTGGGTAAGTATATCTGGGTTTTTTTTGGAGATTGGTAAAAAAGAATGAAAAATATTCTTCCACTCTATCTACGGTATCTGTGTGTCTTTCTCCAAACAGCAGTGAAGGTGGATTGTACTCTGCATAGTCTGTACAGTTAATCTGCCTGACATACATTCTTATGCTTTCTGGAAACATTAGGCCAAAAGCACTCTGCTATGCCCTGCATGCAAAGGCAATTATTTGTTTACAACTGATCTCCTCAAATGTTTGAATTATGGGCAAAAATATTGAGTGATGGAAATTTCTACCTGGCCACCATCTTTCTCATGATGTCCTCACCTCCTCATTATCCCATCAACAGAGATGATCCAGGTCTATGACAAAGAATGAGATCCAGAAGTTTTTATCACAAGAATCTTCCCAGTCTGCAGCCTCCTCACATGGACTTCTCAGAATGGAAGAAACACAGAACAAGGAAGCCAGAAAACTCTGCAGACCGTGCACTATTAAATTTAATGGTTCAGTTTATCTGCATAGGTATAAAGTCACCAGGCTACAGGATCAGTACCTGTGGCACGGAATAGGCTAGCTTTGTTGTGAAAGGAGACACTGTGGGTTTTTCCAGCCACAACATCCCTGCCTTCATTTGAGGAATGTATAGCATAGCACTATCTGCAAAAACTGAAGGTCAGTTGAGTTAGATTGACTCCTTTATATCTTTAGGTAAAACTTTAATTTAGAGCTGGTTAAAGACAATTATTTTAACATAATGAAGAACTTTGAGGGGGGAGGGGTAGACGGTAATTCAATTTTTGTTTGGTTTGAGTTGGGGATTTTGTTTGTGTTCTGTCAAGTGTGAACATAAAAGATGCTCTGGAGGAAGCCAGAGATTCTTATTCTTTTCTTATGCTTCTCTGACCTTGGCACTCTTCATTTGTAAACTAGTATTTAATGGTGTTTACGTAGAGAGTGACACCTGTGAATGAAAAGTTTGCAGCCCCAAGTGGAGGTGTCACATGGCAAAAATCTGCAAAAGCCAAGAGTAGTTTGTGACTTTTTACTTGCTCTGGTCAAAACACAAGTATTTCATCTTATTGCAGTGATGGATTAATTAATCATTTTGGCTAACTGTGCAGTAGAACTTGGTTTCAGGAGTTAGTTTCCTCCACTATTTGCTTTAGTGATAAAGTTCTTTTCTAAGGCTAATTTGTACATTTTCTCCTCCTAGAATCTTTTCCTGATTTCATGCCATTAGGAGAAGTAATGCTATTGATTGATCAGGTCTTATTTAACAAAATGCATTAATGGATGCTTCTGTGGAAGCCTGTTAATATAGTATTACATTTGATTCAGTTTCTTGAACATAAGTGTCTGCTGGCCTCCAGTTACCATTCCAAAAGGTCACAGGTCTCCCTTAGGTCCTGCATTATATTTGTCAGGTCTGTACAGATGTCTCAGATACCCCGAGGCATCTCAAATGGCACCAGATGCCTATTCAAAGGTAAATTAAGGTATCTCTGAGGAGTAGATGCAGTTCCAGGTTCAGATAAGGTGTCTAGCATGTAGTGTCCACAAGTGAGTTAGGTTTCGACCCTCCCACATTTGTCTGCAGAGACTATAAAGCGCTTCAGTCCATCAAATGTAGGATGCTACTACACGGACCAGCTGAATAGTTTGCATTTCCATTGAGCTCAATTTAGTTGCCCACACTGGCATTTAGTATTATTTGAGATGCTTCAGTGTATTTAAGACATCCTCATGGTGGTTAGCTATATGACATAGATCACTGGAACAGGTTGCCCAGAGAGGTGGTGGAGGCCTCATCCCTGGAGATATTCAAGGTCAGGCTTGATGGGACTCTGAGCAACCTGATCTGGTGACAATGGCCCTGCTGACTGCAGGGGTTGGACTGGATCAGCTTTAAAGGTCCCTTTCAATCCAATACATTCTATGATTCTATGATTCTATGATTCGATTCTATGATTCTATGATATGACATGCAGGTGGTACCCAGATGGGATGCTTTATGGTATCTCTACTGGCAGTACCTGTCTAAATGTGGACAATTGATTCAAACCCTTCTGACTATGTTGGAAAAGCAATTGACTTAGCTGCTAAAATAGGTATCTACTGTCACTTAAAATCCCTCAGATTAATCCCTTGATCTCCATAAGGCTGGCAGATGTGACACAGACCACAGGAAGACTCAGGCCCCTCTTCAGCTGGAGATGGATGTCAAGATGGCCTGAGTTACGTTCAATGTCATTAAATGTATGTTAGACAGCTGTATTGAGCCCTATGTCTCTACTGTATGAAGGAGGAGCAGAAAGTTCTTCTAGCTTTCACAAAGGCCTCTGCAGGATTAGAATTAATCATCAAAATCTGGAACTGAATCCCACCCAGCTTATGGTGACCACCTGAAATGGACACACACTGAAACACCAAAGCATTTAAGTATGCCAGTCAGAGATGTAAAAATAGTGTTTTAGGCAAGCGTTAATAAGCACATGCTTAAAATTCAGCACGTGCTTAAGCGATTTGCTGATTCAGATCTTGAAGTGCTCAGCCTTTCCACTCTGTAAAGCTCAGATTAGAAAAGCATGCAATTTTCATTTTTTCTTTTTTCTTCCTCCCCCCACCTTTTTCCCAAGGTAGGAAATAATTTCTCACTTTTTTAAGTGCCACTTGGCTGTGGGTACTGTAGAATTGTTACATCTCGAGGAAGTGCCAATTAGAGACAATAATTACTTGACCTGTCTGCTTCAGCATTAAAATGCCTACAACTCCTTGTCCTTGGCAACTGGAATTTTTATTTCTATGCTTATCTGATTAAGAAAATACACTTTTAAAAAATGGAACCTCATTTAATGATCAATAAGAAGGTTGCCCAAATTGTTGAATTCCACTCTTTTTAAAAGTAATATTCCTAATCTCTTTATTTCATTTATTAATTCAGGAATTTCTTCCAGGGCAGTTCATATGATTACTTTGTACCATTTAATATAAGTCATAGGAACTGTAACTGCAACATAGATTTTATGTAACATATATTCCTAGATCAAGTATTCTAAAATTATATTGGATTTTCCCATCTCAAGTAGTATTTTCAAGGAAAATTAAGTCAGTCTGTAGTAATGAAAACTTAATTTACTTTAACTATATGTGTGTAAGTGAAATGGAGTACAAAGCAGGATTATATTCTTTTATATCACTCTTGATCAAGAGAAGTTATATAAGGTTTCTGGTGTTCAGGATGAGAAAGTGCAAAAACCTCATACCAGCTGATGTATTTCTGTGTTTTAGCAGATCCCCCTACAAGCTCAAAAATCATAGAGGTATTTTTTCTGGAATGCATTTATGAGCTTTTAATAATTATCACGTGTAAAATAAAATTCATGTTTTAACTGCATATTAGGTACTTTCACTGGAAAAATGCTTCCAACTAAATGCTACGTTGTTTTATTTTTTTTTCTACTACAGAATATTTTAGACCTTTTTTTTTTCAGAACTATTCAACACCACTTCTGACTAAAACAGTGTATGCATAGGTGGGTGTTGATTAATGGTGCTAAAAACACTTTGTGTAGGATCTTATGCTAATTACCCTTTACACCCTAACCTGTGTCAGTTTTAACAATCTAAATTAGCATTTTCTCTTAGGACTAGAGGAATGTGAGAATTGTGAAATTGGCTCAGTAAGCTGAATTAACAGTGTGAAAATTGAGATGTTCTGTCTTTCTGTATTAACATCTGCTGCTTGTACTAAATGTGATGTTCTAATCTAAGTGATGGAGACATAAACCCACCCCCTTGGAGAAAAAAAAAAAACCAAAAACAAAAAAAGACAAAAAGAAAGAGGAAGAAAAAGTGGGGTGGAGAAAGAGAAATAAAAAACTCGCTACATTGTAAAAAAGTGTAATTGGTGACAATTGTTATCAGCAGTTCCAGGTAATCATGTCTGGAATAATGGATTTTTGACATGCAAGTTGTGAAAATTGGTTGCATTATTGTTGATGCAAACAGTTTAGTTTCTTTCCTATTACTGCTATAGTATAATGGAACACAATCTTATAGGCAATGGGTGATACAGAAAGCACATTGCTCAGATAAAATCCTGATTACAAATGGTTCCATTTGGTTTATTTTATACTCTAATAGGAATGTAAGTCTTTCTGGGTTCATTACATTATTAGAATAAAAACCCATGTTTCCAAAGAGACTGAGAAGTTCTTGTTTCTGTTTCTTCTTCTAAAATACTCTGAGGATTATTCATATTTTAGGTTTTAGACACTGAGTTGATAAAAAACAGTTAATGATGGCAGTGAAAAGAAATTTCTGTTTTCAAAATATAATGATCTTTCCCAGACTTGTGAACTGCCTATTGTTGCCCATTATCATAATCAATATAGCCTAAAAATATTTTTGTGCTGCCAGGATGACATCTGTGTAACAAGCAGCATCCAGGCAGCAGTGCCTTGCTACAGCTGAGTGCAAGTCCAACTGCAACACCCTACAGGCTGTACTTCCAGTTCCTGGGAGCATGAGGCTGGAATTAAAAATACCTAAATCCAGTCAATGCTTAAAAATTAAGATGTTCCCAGAATTCAGGCACTCAGAAATAAAATTAAAAAAAAAAAAATTAAAAAAAACAACAAGAACATCAACAACAAAAACAAAACAAAGCAAAACAAAAAAGCCAAACAGCAACAACAACCAGAAAAACTCCACCACTGAAAAAAACCCCAAGAGTTCAATGGCAACAACCGCAAAGGCATTAAGGGTATTTGGATGCAAAGGAGAGAATTAAGCCACACCAGGCGGGTGATAACATGTTAACTGAGCCTTCTTGGGACCAAGGATGCTCATGACTGGCTGGAAAAAGCATGTTCCAGCAGGGATCCAAAACCTGGTGTGTTCTGGCTATGCAAGAGCATATGGGGCCACCAGAAAGATGTCAGTCCCAGAGCTGGCTTCCAGCTCACAGCTGTTTCATAAAGATGCTGATGGCCTGAGACCCTGGATCAAACAGGAAGGTTGGAGAGGGCTCGTTCAAGGCCTCAATTCTCATCCTTCACTGCTTGGCAGGAAGGAAAGAGGGGAAAGTTTCCTATTTCCATCTTTCTTACTGCTTTTAGTCAAACTTGTAAGAAAGATAGAAATAATGAGTTTGGCCCCCAGTCATCACTTCATTAAAATAAAAAACCTTCTTGACAGCCCAAATGCGATCTTTAAAATCTTGTTACTTGTCAGAATACACTTTTGTCCTATTCTTAGCCAAGAACATTTTATTTGATTTTTTCATCCCTGCAGCATTGCTATATACAGCCCTGCAGAATCATTGTATCACTTTCCAAGAATTCAGTTTGAATTTAATTTCCAGATCTTAAATGAACTGCTGACAAAACAGATTACAAATAAAAAATATAGAAGGCAGCATGGTTACTACAATTATTGTGGTTATGTTCATGCTTCTTTGTAAACTAACACAATCCAAGAGATCAACAAAATAATTTTGAAAGTTCTGGCTGAGTGAACATGTAAATGAGTCGTCATCCCATTGATATTTTAGGGTTTAAGCATCTACTTCCATTAGACACCTGCTGAAGTGTCTGAAGTAGCACTTCAAAATGCAAGCATCCTTGCTTATTAGAACTAAATTTATGTGGACTTCAAGTAGAACCTATGTGTGAACCCAGCTCTGTACTTGTTATCCCAGAATGTCAGGCAATATACTGTGTTCATGGAAACCCCAACATTTTTGCTTTTTTATTAAGATTCATAATGACCCAGACATGTCACCAGTGGCTCTAATACAACAACATATACTTACGTACCTATGGCTGAGTTACAACTTTCTTGCAGTTGGACTCTATGATTTTAAAGGTCTTTTCCAAACTAAATGATTCAATGATTCTATGCTGTAGTCTGCTGCACAGCTCACACCAAGTTTGTGCCAGCTAAGCGTATAGGTTTATGCACCATGATTTGCTAGTTTCTTATCTAACTCTATGAGTTCGTTGCTCACTAAACATGCTATTTTCATTTTCTTTTATTGTTGCTTGAACAACTGCAATAAGAGTGTTGCTGCAATCTGACAATCAGAAACTGGTAGACATAAAATCAATTCTTAAGCACCTGTGAATTTTTCCTGCTTTCTTCCACTTTCTCTTAAAGAAAGATAAAAGTGATAAATTTCAGCTTAGCTTGTCACTAGGAGGGGTTTCTTCTCAAACACCCAGAAATCCTCAACAGCATTATGTGCCATTCCCATTCCTTGACCTAAGGCAAGTATTTCAACTCACTAACAGGCAAATCACACCTTTTATACCACTTTTTTATGTTGTTGGATACCACAATCCATACTGACTGTCATTGGGCCTGTCCATCAACTGGAAGCAAATTGATATGTATAGATCAGTATCAGCATCACTAGTTCATCTGCTTTCTTCTTACAAAGTTCATGTAGTCCCACCCTGGGTGATGGCTTACCCCTGAAACCATCTGTGGTTACCAACTATTTGGACTGGGATATTTAATCAATTCTGTTCAGATCTGTGACAAGAAGATGGTTCTGGCAGTGTCCTGTTGCATGTGCTTCAATGCTGAACCTTTTTGGCAAACCTGATTTTTATTAAATATATCTGATTTATGTTCTACAGACTCTTGCGAGTGAAAGGGTAAATTAATTTAATAATAGATTCATTTTCTACCAACATCTGTTTGCAGTCTGGCCAGGCTGTTATAAATATCACTTCCCTGTGTATCAAAATAAAGTCTTGTATTACTTATACTGAGTTCTGGAAAAGACTACAGAGCTCTTTCTCTTTAGAAGGATTTTTTTGAAAATTTATTTTATTTTAGTGTTTTATTTCTATAGTTAAGTAATAACACATTTGAACCTTAAAAACAATGATTTACCATTCCCCAGATGGTAACATGTGCAATAGTGTTTTGTTGCAAAAGGCTGTGCAATTAGTAAAAATTATGCCAAGCCAAAATTATACTTTTTTCCCCTTCTCTTGGAAACCAATGGAAACCAACCAGTCTTGTTAATCCAATTGCTTTATTTTTTTGTTCTTTGCATCATGATAATGCTTCAGAAAAACTGCTAAAGGTAGAAGTATTCTAAGTGGTAGAACTAGTCCAAACAGAATGGGTAAAGAGACAACAGCCTCAGTACTTTCAGATGTTGAGCACCATCACTAAGTAAATCACATCAACCCATGAATTTCTGTAGTGCTGGTGAAGAACGTGCTCAAACACATTGTGAGATTGAGGCCACAGTCCTCAGATCTTTGAAGTGTTAAGTCCAGAAGAAGTATCCCAAAATGGAGAGGAAGCAGGTATGTCTGTGGAGAATATTAAAAACTGGGAAGAGCACTTTGATTTTTTGGAGACATTTGTTTGGTCATGACCTGGTTGTCCTACCTCCAGTCCAAATACCTGAAGTAGTATCTCTGAACCTTCCCTTAATTAGTTAAGAAATTAATTTGTTTGATGCTATTGTTCTTCTGTCTTTCTGCTGGTAGAGAAAGCTGTGCAATCAGTGTCATTCAGTGGGATTCTTATTTTAGAAAGGTTGCCCCACCTGTTATGCTGAGGAAAGCCAAGACAAAGACAAAGACCTTACACTCCAAGCAGAGACTAATGAGGTGCGTGATAACTGTGAGTCAGTTCATTCCACAGACTCATCCCACACCTCCTATTTTCTCTTTGCCAGTATAAAAGCTTTCCCTTGTACATGAGAGGTGACATTATTACCTTCGACTCACAGGTAAAACTGTCTGCACTGAGCTGTTGAGCTGATCAGGGTATGAGGCCTGAGGAGTTGGACTCAAACAGCAGCTTTGTGGGAAAACTTTGGAGGGGAGAGAACGTTCAGTGCAACCTGAAATCTTTATGGACTCTTGGAAATAATTACTATTTTTGTTATCACTTAGCATTTCCAAGGAAAAAAAAATACTACAAATATTCAGCCCGTGGTTTCCACAACAGATAAATTTTCACATCAGTGATGTGCTCTGGCTTCCTAGTTGCACAGTTCTTTGCCCTGTCTGCAAAGTCCCTGCATCTGTTTTCTCTGTCCTCTTAATGGATTTTACTTTTCTCATCTCCATCCTCTAGTGTTTCCTCTATTGTTTTTTTCATCAATATGAAATTCTCACATCTAACTATTATTTTCCAGGGCCTGGAAGAGTAACCACCAGAGAAGGTGATGGCTGCTTCTGACTCTCTTCAGAGCTGAAGACTCCATCTGTTTTTTTCAATACTATCTTCCAAACTTGAAGCATTTATTTGCCTCTTGAATTAGCAATTTCTCATCAACTTTTCTCCTGAAAGCTATTTTCTACTTCCTACATGCTTGTACATCATCACTGGCTTTAAGAGGATGTTAGAAACTACTACAGAAACAATCATAGTAAGTGTTTTACAATTTTTGGAGGGATTAAGATGAGTCCTCAGAGCTACACCATCTCAGCTCTTTCTTTTTTCTTCCTTCACATCTTAGATTTACAGATCTTTTGCCTCCATTGTGCAAACTGGTGTAATATTTTCCAGCAAAGCTGTCTCTTTGCTGTCATAATTTCTGGCATTCCTTTACCTTTTTTTCATCTCATGTATTGTGCTCAGTGTTTATATGCATCCATCTGGAGAGCTGATTAGGGAGCATGGGCCAAAGTGCCAGAGGTAGAAAGACAACTCTGCCAGCTCTCACTAGCATGAATGATTTACACCACCCTCTTCCAGGTCTCATGATGCCCAGTCAAAATCAAGACCTGAACAAGGATCTCAGGCCAAACTGACTAAAAAGAAGCAAAGATAACACGAAGGTGATGTACAGCAGAGGACATGACTTCTTGACACATCCCCTAGTATCCAAATTATTTGTTTCAGATTGTTACCATTGTCTACTACTTAAAATCATTTTGTTTTCCTGGATGCTCAGTTGCCTTGGCAGCAAAACACGTTATCCCAACACCTATCTGGCTATTAAACTGCGTGTGTCTTACCAACCTCTGACTGAATATAGACTCTGCCATCAAAAAGAATGAAATCCCTTGATTTGAGTAAACAAAACAGAACAAAAGCTCTCCAGTTTCCTACAAGGAAAAGAGGAAAAGTTTCCTGGTCATTGCAACCCAAACTTTAACTCTGTTTTTCTTGTGTCTGTACATAGGGCTTGATTGGACTCTGTGCAAAATATTTACCGAGAAAAACACTAGAAGAGCTTGTGCCATTACTGTTTCTCATGATATTTAATTTCTAAATTAATGCCTTTGTATTTTAAGGTAGGATTGCAATAGGAAACATTGTCTAAGCCAAGGCATTAATTAAAGATCCCTTTAATGTACAAGAAAATATACAAGAAGAAAATATAGAAGTAACGTTATTTAAACTTTATCTTTTAGATCCCCTATCACAAGGAACAAGAGGAAGGAAGGAGGCAGTCATTCTGTTTGAGGCAGGTAAACACATATCCCATATTATCTTCTCTGAGTGACTTCGGAGCCATGTATAATATTAGAAATGGGAAAGCTGTGGCTCCCAGGATTTCCAAGGTGTACCAGGATGGCTACTCACTCACCACCATAATCCTCATTCTCAAAGAGGGTTGTTATTGTAAAAGATCTTTTAATTATTATGTCTGTTTGTTTTTTTCATTTTTTGCACTACATAGGGAAAGTCTAACTTTGAATGCTCTGACACAAGGTAAACACCCTGCTGCTCCCCTCATGGCCAGTCATTCTTCAAGATTGGGCAGCGCTTTCCAAGCATCTCTCACCTAACAGACTGGGGGAAAGTGAAGTCACTAGGCTCTGGAGCTGCAAGATCCTGTCTGTAAGGATATAATGTTAATTACCCAATTGTGGAGAGGTTTCTCTCTTGACAAGTGTTATCTTGAGTTTCTTTGGCAAACAGTAAGATTGTGGACAAAGAGTCTGAAATACAGGGATCTCCATAAACCCACCTACCACCTGCAGCCCATCTGCTTAGCGACAGTGGGCACAGTGAAATAAATGTATAAATTGTATTTAACATATAGCTGAACAAAAGAAAACTCCTAGTCCTACCATACTAGTCCCAAAACTCAAAGTTCATTTAGAATCGACTCCACATCCTTAAAGAATGTTTTTTTTCTACACGATCCTGACCATGATAATGTAACCTGATGCTAATTAGCAGCACACTGCCAGTATACTTTGCTAAATACACAGAAGTTCAAGATTTTTAATGCTTTATCTTTAAAAGGTGGATTTCTCCTGTGAAGCTTTCTTCCACATACAATGATAGTACCCCAGTGCACTGGTTTTGGTTGAATGTTGCCATAGTTCAATACCCCTTTGACGTTGTTTTCCTTCCACAGTTTTTTTCCCAACCCTCGAGAGCCACAATTCTGTAAGGTGTCACCTGACCATTTGGAACTATCTGCATGAATGTGACCTTGGAGTGCAAACATTTTTAAACAGATGGAGATTAAGAACATAGGATTATGAGGAGGTAGATTAGTAACTAATTGAAAGTCAACAGACCTCGACTTGACCTCCATTCTGCCAAAAAAAAAAAAAACAAAAGCTGTTGTATGATCTTGGACAAATCTATTTAAGTCTTTGTTGTTTCTTTGTTGTCTTGTTTTGTCTTTGCCCTTTCAAATACAATGCTCTGTGGACAAGGATTGTTTTTTCCTGTGCCTGTACAGTGTCTAATACAAGAAGTTTTAGCCTTGGTGGAAATCTTCAAGTGGAATTCCAAGAATAGTAATTATGGAGTCTTTGTATCCAGTGTCACAAGCCCTTAATGAGTTAATAGAGAAGTGTCAGTATTAATATTGAAGGAAGGACAACAGATGCAGCCAAGAGGGGAAAAAAAACACTTTCAGTGCTTGAAAAATCCATAATAGAGGAAGAGTTTCTTGTGGAGTCTGTTTTATTTAGAGAATAAGACATTTGTTCAAATTACAATAGACATTCAAACACTTCTTATTAGAAACTTTAAAATCCTGAAGGAAGCTTTTCTTTTTTCAATTGAAGTCTACAAGAAAGAGAGAAAGGTTCTTGCTTTCTTATTGCCCGGAGAGAGACTTTTCTACCAGCAAGTGAAACATTTGCTAAATCTAAGCTTTTATTTTTTACATCAAAGTCTTTTGACCATACTCATTGTTTATAAACACTTCACAGTTTCTTCAGTGTCCTTCCCCTTTTCTAAAGAGCCGCATTTAGGCAGAGTGGAAGCTGACAATGGGGGTCTGAGCAGTGTGGTGTACCAAATGCATTGTACTGCATATCTGTGTGTATTTGAGCATGATGAAAATGATAGAACCTAAGTTTGTGCTGCTGGAAAGAAAAGCATACAATTGTGCAATTCTATTGATATAGAAATGTTCTCTGGGTTCACAGGCTAAGCCTGATGGTGGGGAATGAATGTGTTTACATATCTTAATTTCTTTGAAGCAGAATGTTTACCATTTTAGCTCCTCACTGTGAATAGAGAGCAGGGCTTATGTGGTCACTGAAAGCAACAAAGGATTTCATTGAGTTTGTAGCATAATTTCCCCGAGCTTTTAGGATAGTGCAGCAGTAGGTAAATAGCCCATCCAATAAGTTGCTTTTTGTGGGGAAGCTGGAGTTAGGAAGATGTGGACTAAACGAAAGAACCTTCAATGCTTATACTTTTAAGCAGTTTTAATGTTTTCATGGTTCAGCACCATAAGAACATAACCATGAGGTGTTTGAAAATTCCAATTCACTGCAGTTGGACCACTTATGCGTTTAAATTGGACATGTGCTTGCTATTCTGCTGGGCCAACATGCCCAATCTGGTACTTACAGCAGAAAATATGAAGTGCATTAGATCATGATGAAGAAAAGCAATTTCCAGGAAAAAGGCAATAGACTACAGGAAATTCCTACATTTATGGGCAAGAAACAACTTGCCACATTTGTCTTGAAAAGTTTCAAAATGGGTAATATTTTCAGCAGTAGATGCTGTGCGAATGAGTTTGTTATATATTAAAATACTGGGAAAGA
>NW_010167129.1:22847-43892 GCF_000695765.1 Mesitornis unicolor
CTCTTCCCTGGGTGATACCACTGCCATTCACATGAGAGTACAAGCAGGCCATGAATGGCTGTGCTGAACATACCCTGCTTCTCTCAACACCCTCTGATCCTCTCTCGTACATTTATGCTCTTCTCAGAGTATCAAGATTATCACAGCGGAAATATTTATGGAGAGCCACTTCTGAATCTGCATCCATGGCTTTTACTCATCCCACTTTATAAACACGAATGCATACCTGACACTACCACATCTGCCCTACCCTTGTTACCGGAACTAAATAATGCCATGTGGTTTACCTGGTGATATCTATCACATTTCAGAATAAAGGTGGGGAACGCTTGCAGCACTGACCTGAAAGGGTAAAATAGATACTTGGGCTGAATGAGGGTTCACAGATCTCATAGGGCACGGTCTACTTTCCGGTGCTGCCTGGTCTAGGATATAGTGGTGTCCACATTAGTTCCCAGACTGTGAAGATATCTGAAACAAAAGAACGGTTTCTTCAAGCTTTGCCACAAGCCTGCCGTAAGGCATTTCACATGATTTGCTTTCACCAGGATTCCTGGCTCTAACTTTGCCAAACCACAACATCCTTGGTATATGAAGAAGTCTGCACATGGTTTTGGCCCCTTACTGACTGAACTGCATTCAATCAGAGGCAGAACTGGGAATGCACACAAAACATCATATCTTCTGACTCTTTTCCTAGTCCTAGAGCCAGGTGGGAGCTCCTGCAGGTTGCTGGGGAAACTCCTCAATTACCCCATGCTTCTCTGCTGCCTAACCAGCTCCTCTGGACAGAGTGCTCTGATGGGCAGAAAAGCCCATGGCATAGGTAGTAATAGGGTTTGTGAAGAAATATTGCAGAGTTGGATCTTCTCCAGCAGCATATGGAAGTAGGAAAGTTTTTTGCCCTTTCTCCCTGTCCCGTATCTTCATGTTTTTGGTTTCTGAGTCTCTGCTCTGACACATCTGTGCAAGAAGGGAGACTCACTCCATTCTTAAGATTCATAGCTTCAGGATAATGTTTTCATAGTATTTTCTGGAAAAAAGAAGTATATACACCCTTGAAATGTCAGTCTTGCTTGACACCATTAAGTATCATATCTCAGTGCAACTTGCTAGAGCCGCTATAATATAGCAAAATATTTGATTATACATCCTTGGTCCTGTTCCCTTATTCCGCTTCAAAAATCGGAGGACAAGGTCTATTGGTGATTTTGCTTTGGGGTTTTTTTTTAAGATATTATATTTATTTGTGGCTGTCTGCAGTGCATTTGGAAATACATTTAGCTTCATATACCTGGGCTGTTCTCTGCAGACATCAGATGCTTAGAAAAAAGTGCTAAGAAAATTCACAAAAGCCATTAGGTTTTTTGCATAGTAGCTGGCTGAACAGATAGGCGTTAGGGTTTCTTTTTGGAAGTGGACAGGCCTTTGAAGTCAGAGAAATAACTCCTGGTTTAGATTCAATTTTCAGTCAATTGCTGGTCAGATTAGCTGTTGGACTGCTAGTGTCTTACTGGTGATGAGCTGAAGCAATTAGATGCCTGAAGCTTGTCATCTCCTTGTTAACAGGCTTCTGGGTATGCCTGCAGCCCCCTTATTTGCAGAAGACTGTAATTCAAATGACATCTGTGAGTTATTTATAGGAAGCCGGTGCTGGAGCTGTAACCCATATAAAATCAGCCACTATTTTAGTTCTCTGACTGAGACACATTTTCCAAGACTCCCATGCTTCAGGATGCTCCTGCTTTCAAATGTAAGGTCAAGGCTGACCCATGGTTTTTTTTTAATTTTGTCTTTTGTCCAACTGTATTCAGGAATCTTTCAACTATTCTGTGTTAAACTACAGTTGGAAGCTCAGTCCTGGACATGCTGGGTATAAGACACTGAAAAGAGGGCACAAATAAGCAGAGGTCAGCAGGCAGTGTCAGGACCCTGTTAGCAGAGAGCTGCTGGCCATCCTGGCAGCATGAACGTTTCTGAGTGTGTTCATTCACAGAGCTCATAAGGAAAGCACTTTGGTACTGGGAAGGAAATTCAGGAGCATATCTGCTCAGTCAGCTGCAGCGATGGAAACGCTGGGTAACAGCAACATTAATTGTGAGAAAGAAGCTGCATCTACCCTGTTACTCATAAGCAGACATTTTCTCTGCTTGCTGAGTTCATCCACTGGTGTCATTATTCTGTGGATCGTGCCTGCTCCTTCTGTCTCTGCAGTGGAATCAAATTAAACTTCCTTGCTTTTCTCCTGCAACATAGAGGAATCCATCACATCAGTTCAGATCTTCTAGTCCGGTGCAGCACCTTCTGAGTTAAGCCCACAGAATAAAACCTGCAAATGTAGTTATTCTCATTTATCTGATTCTAATTCGCAGTCTGTTTCTCCTTCTCCCCTAAAAATTACCTGCAAAGAATTAATCTTCTAATCACAGACAGATGTTTAAATTTGAGTTGAACAAATTTAATTAGTGTGTAGAACTAAAATTTAGAATGGTGTTAGTCCCTTTTTCTTAACATATATTAAAAGTGTTATTCAAGAATAGATGTTATATACTGCTGAGCATAAAATTGATCAGATCAATGCATAGCAAAATGATGCATGGATGATGAGATTTAAGTAATTAATTAATCACCTAAATGTATGTTTAAAGTGACACTTGACAGAGAAGAGCCAGGAAGCTCAAAATTAATCAGTAAAGCACAGAAAATGCACAACTATTTTAGCATCATTGGTGTACGTCTTTCATAATTCTTTACTAATACTAATAAAACAAATATGTTTTGACTCTGGAAAATAACCTTAAAAGCATATTGAGATCCATTTTGATTACCACTCAGTTATCTCTAGGATAAACGTGTTTCTGTTATGCACAGGAATACGCCAGATTGACACATTCATTCAGGAGTGCCAAATTGTGTTCTTTCTGACTGCTATATTGCTTCCAGTGAGAGGTTCTGTCACAGGATCTTAATTAAGCCTGCTGTTGATAAAGCTCGAATCAGATTGAACACAACACATTCTTCATTGCTACAGTCATTCCTCAGTGACATTAGGAATCAAGAGTAGATGCAGTTACTACTTTATAGGTAGAAACTACTTGTATTTTGATTTTGCAAAGGATTTAGGCTGCTCTGATCACCTCAATGAACAATTGTTATCAAATTCTCATTTCTCATACTTGTCTAAGTGAGAATTTGTATATTTATTTTATGCATTTGTATATTTATATGTTTATATATATTTGCTAGGGGTTTTACTTCCTACTCTAACAGATGTCTATCCAATACATTGGATGGAGTCTAGAAACTAACTTCACCCCAAAGTAGATATTTACAGTAAATGGCTGAGTAGCCATTTGATTTTCTAGTCTTCACTGAGTGTGTTACACATATGTCCAGGGACTGTAATAAGTCACATATAGAAGTGTACATCTCGGCACTTAAGTCAAAGCATTTTAGTGTACATGTTGAAAACCACTCCTGGCCTTTCAGCAGTGACATTTATGTGACAATTAGATGACAATATCAGTAATATTTTCTTATCATTCATATAACCTTAGTTTCTTGAATCTGAATTTATCTTATATTTATGTAATTCTTTTCTAGGATTGAAGGCTGAAAAGCATGAACACACAGTTAAATCCTAGCTGAACATGTGAGATGAGCATAAGTTAAAAGAATTCAGACATGATCAGAAACCTTCCCCCCTCAAAAAAACCCAAAATACTAAAATCCAGCAATTTTAAAACCAAAATAGCTAATTGGATACTTCTTAAAATTTTGACTGGCCGAGTAGATCATTATTTGAGTTTTTGATAAACCACTTCACCCTCTTTCCATCTACTCATGTAATGTCTCTGGAAGAGGACCGATGAAGTACCCATTGAGATCAGGCTGATACAGACTTTTATTCCCTCCATACCAAAATTCCTCTCCAATAGTCTCTCTGAAAAGTCCTTATCATCATGTGTACACTTCAGTGAACAAATGGCAATAATACATCACTGGTATGGTAATAATACTAATATTTATGTTCTGGATGACAGGACATTGGTTTGGAAATTTAGGAGCCTCGGAATTGCCTTCTCAACTCTCCTGCCAAACAAAGGTCATTCCATACTCTGAAAGCAGCTGTTTTCCAGCTTCAAATACTTTTCTTTTTTTTTCCGGAAGTCTTGTCTGCTTAATCTGTAAATTCTCTAGGGTAAAGACTGTCTTGTTATGCACAGGAAGGGGTCTTGATCTCACAGGACCTCCACGTTTTGCCGTAACACAAATAACATTAATCTCATACATATTTGCCCCTATTTAACCTGGTTATGTGTGTGGGCAAAGCATCTCATTTGGTCAACACATTTTGAAAATGAGCGTTATTTTCTGAATTGCTTTCAGCTGATGATTTAAATCCATTTTATAGTGACTTAATGATAAAAAGTGAGCTTCATTTACAAAACAGAACAGTATCACAGGGGGAAAAATGCATCTGGTATATGAACATTAATTTTCAAAATATTTATTGTTTGCTCCAGGGGCACAGGTTGGTGCAGTCAACATATTGTGGACCAACATATTGTGGATCAACATATTGTCCACAGGACTTTAAAATTCAAGAGACCAATTAGAAGATTTTGACATAGCAATATTGACGTCCAACTATACTTCTTTGAAAGGCTCTTCAGTGGTTTAATGCATACAGTCTTGGTTGGCTGTTTAATGTTAAATTTAAATGTTTGATTTGACCATTCTGTTACATTCACTTGGATTTATCATATTAATAAGAGCTCATAAATCACTTGGATATAACTCAGCAGTTTCCAAGTTGTGGTAACAAAGACAAGCGGTGTACGAAACACTTTAACGTGGCTTGCAAAATTAACCGTAAGCTTTCTATAGAAACACCCTTCCCTCATCTGATTTTAAGCCTTTGTGTAGACAGTGAGTGCCAGAGGTCAAACAGTGACTTGCCTCTCTTGTTGGCATCAGATCTCACTTCTCCAACCAACTCTGCTCACAACAGCCCAAACAGAGTAAAAATTTACTCTTCCTGTTCCAGATGCAGAAACAAATATAAGACATGATGAGCTTGGCACTCGTGATGGAGAGAAGCAGCAGTTACTACATCGAGTATGAACAGAGATCTGAAAGGAAGGTGCAGCTGGAGTCCAAATGTTGGAGCCTATGATTAGAAAACAGAGATCCAAGAATGGAGATCTCCATAGGAAAGGGAACAAAGTTGGCCAAAAGTCAAAATAGTAGCTGTACAATCACACACATGTTTTTGCATATAGGTTCATCCTCTTGTACGTGAAACAGAACATAATAGCTACTCTGGAGTCAATTTTGTCATTTGGGCTGAGTTGTTTAGTAAAACCACACAAAAAATATCCATACAAAAGCAAAGAGCTTGAAAGTTTCATTCAGACACCATAAGACCTAGACAATGCACAAAACCTCTACTCAATATTTCTGAAAAATTTTCTGTTGCCCTCTTACCAGCTTAAGCTCATTGTCTTCCAAAATAAGAAATATCTCTGACTGTTTAGCATAGAAAGAAAAAGACAGAGTTAAAGCATAAGTGATGAAACAGCAGACAAAGTTGATGCCAGGGTCAGGCTGGTATAAGTCTCCTCTATAATTATAAAATTATACAAAAGAGAACTTCCCAATTTGGAGCTGATTATTTTACAACTTCATAAAACTACAGGGATAATTCATTCATTGCCCTTTTCTGCTCCTTTTAATTGGGTATTTTCGGCAAGTCCCTTCTTCAGCATTACAGTTGTTATGAAGCAGAGGTAAGACAAGCTTTTTTCCCTTGAATCATTTCAGATAATAATGGGAGGATATTGAAAGCATTTTCTCAATGGGGAAACCTTTCTGCATTTGCAGAGTACCCCAACCTATATAAAACTGCTGCCTAAAGGTAAAGCAAAGTTAAAGCAAACTGAAGTCCCTACATATTTTACTAAACGCAAGGCAAAGTCATGACATAATACCTTTGGGCTGTGCTAGTGCCTTCAGCACAGCAGTGTCCCACAGGAAGGCTGGCAGAGTAGTGTTGGTACTGAGCATAACCATTAGCTACCTTCATCCTGACCAAATCTAGTTCCAAATCTGCATCCTCTAAAAATGTAGGTTTCACCTCCTCCTCCTCTTCTGCCTCCTCCTCTTCCTACTCCTCCTGGTGTTTTGCAGAAAAAATGCCTGTCATCTGCTCTGTTTTGTGCTGAAGAACAGTGTTTCCATTGTGTTAGGCACATTTTGAGTGTGCTCATGATACTGGGTCCCCAAGGGATATGAAATGGAGGAAAGCTTTGTTGATGGGTACTGGGCAGACCTGGCAATCACACATTGAGCCCTGTCAAAGTGGTGGCAGCTTTGGGGACAGCATAGAGACTGCCAGGCATGCTGGGAATTTATTTAGTGAAAACATAGATATCAGCGGATTTTCAAAGTTCTAAATATTTATG
Organism: Mesitornis unicolor; assembly: GCF_000695765.1. Taxonomy (NCBI): domain Eukaryota; kingdom Metazoa; phylum Chordata; class Aves; order Mesitornithiformes; family Mesitornithidae; genus Mesitornis; species Mesitornis unicolor. Next base: position 29,315 of record NW_010167129.1, read on the forward strand.
GAGACTTGTTTATTCCCTGCAGAGGACCTGAGAACCAGTGAATGACTAAAAACTCATATGTACATATCCAAAGCATCCAACTTAGTGCTTAATCACAAGTACTTTCACAAATCTAGGATGGCTTAAGGTTTTCACTTACATTGCCAAATTGCAAGTCTCCTCACTTTTAACTTGACACGTGTCTAATAAAAAATTGTGTGTGAGGAATCAGATCGATGCTCATGTTGAGGGTATGTCCTTTTTAATTTTTAGCATAATTTATTTTAATTAGTTCCAGTGACTGTTTGTCTGAAATAAAAATGTTTCTGAGTCAGTGGTCATAGTCATCTCTGCTATTCCCATAGACCACATAAGAGGGACAGCACAGCCTTAAACAGACAGGAACACTTGGGATCCCCGAGTAAAGGGAAATTAGTCAAAATTCTAAAAATGACAAAGTGACCAAAATACCTCCTTCCTGAACAAACACATGAAAAGTAATTCAATGAAATGATAAAGGATAGATGGTATATATCTGCTAGCTTTAAACTTGCTTCGGTTTCAGATGGAACATTTTTAACTGAATGCTGAATGTTAACACTGAAAAATGGCTAATGAGAGGAAGAGCAATGCTGATATCAGCTTCCTTTCTGTTTGTATAATCGATTATTTCCGTAGAAAAACACCTTCTCATGTGTTTCCCACTTGTTCTGTTTGTGATATTAAGAATAGAGGAACTGTTTTCAAAAGCCAAAGTGTCAGCAATGTTTCACAGGATTATAGCGAGGAATAATTAGTTCAGGTATCTACAGCAATACACAATGCTCTATGGTATACAAGAGCAAAGTGCCATTATGATTACTGCTAGGAACAATACAACATTTTCAAATACAGACAAGCTCCCCAAAGGCTTGAGACTCCAACCCAGCTTCTCAAATTCAAAGTCAGTGAGCAAGCAAGCCAAAGTATAGCTGAAGGAAACAAGCACTGTGAATTTACAGAACACAGTCTGACTTTGATTTTTTTTCTTTCAAATTGTGTCCAAGTTCAATCATTATGGGTTTCCTCATTTTCAGCTGTTTATCATGAAAAATAAATGTGTGCCAAAATGCTTCCAAAGTATTAAATGTAGGTTTTGTTTAAACATTTAATTGTACATATTTATGTATAAAGATTTGATGGGAGAAGGGTAAAAATATCCCCAAAGTAGCTCTAAATCTCAAAGAAAATATACACAAATTAAAGCTCAGTATTATTCCACTGGCAAGGCTGTTCTGGAGAATTGCATGGACTACATTACAAGGTAGTCAAGAGTCATAATTAGAATCTACTGAATAAGAAAAATGCAGAAAAAAAAATACTGCCTTTTTTAATGATCCTAAAGAAGCTCAGAATCAAATATTAGTTATTCTGCTGCAAATTAGAAGCACACTAAACACATTAGTGGAACTGAAAATGAATTGAGACCTATATATGTTAGTCCATTGTTAATAATCCCTCACTACAAAGCCCAAGCTTTTCCCTCAGTAACTCTCTCAATGTAAAACAAGCTGGTTTTGGTACGGTGGCACTAATGAGGTTTTCTTTCCTGTAATTCGGTGTCCTGCCTGCCTCCACTTCTCTACTTCACAATATGGTGTGGAGTCATTGCAGTGTAACTTTTTCTTTCCTGCAGTACCACCAATGTCCCCATGTATGCAAAGTCCTCCACCATCCCTCCAAGCAAGGGATGATCATGCCAGGATGATGCTACTGAGCCCTCAATGACTCAACTGATTGGATGTAAAATGATAACTGCTGCATATGTACTTTTGGTGAAATGGAGCCCTTCTTCTTTATCTGATGTCTGTGAAATTTCATATTTTGAAATTTTGACCAGCCTGTCAAATTCGCCAATGGGTTTTAAAGGTATTAGAGCAGCACAGAAAGCAGTGCAGGTGTATAAACCCTGTATCTTGGATCAAGCAAACTCTAAGTGCTAGAACTTCATCGACTTTTTAACAGATTTTAAATTCAGAAATTCCTGGCCACAAATCATAGATTTTATTTAGCTAGGAAGGCGCCCTAGCACCTAACTCCTACTCACTTATAAATACCAATATGAAATTACCAACTTGGATAACATTGAGGGTTGAAATATGGACCTCTGTGTTTTTGAAAAAAGCCATGTTTTGTAGGCGTGTTTTGCATTAAAGTTTCACCCTGTGTGAATTACAAAAAAAATTCAAAGCCTAATACAAACTGTTGACTTTTGAGTCATCTGTGTGTTATGATGTTGCATTTATCAGCCTATTATTTCCCTGAGTTGGCAGTACCAGAAGAAACCTCATGTGGAGAGGACTTGCAGCTTACAGTGAGCTTCCACCAGGAACCACCTTGTCAGTGGATCTCCAGCTGCCTGATAAACACAGGTTTAAGATCACTTTCCAAGCAAATACAACAGTTGTTTGACCAGGTTTAAGTATATGATGGGTTCACAACTGCTGTCATATGGAAAGCAAACGATATTTATAAACCGTGAGAAATCACCATGCAAAACAGAGTTTTTAACTGTCAGGGGTATTTCTGAGAAATTTTCTGGTGACTTCAACTCTGAAGTGTGAAAAATCACACTTACCAATTAATTGTAATTAATTAATTTATATTTACAATTTTCCTTAGAAAAAAATCCAAAGTATTTAACAATAGCTTAATAAATGTTCCTTCATCAAGAATCATAGAAAATATTTAAAAATTAGAAAAAATAAGCTTGAAAAAAAATCACTGTACATCTACTTGAAACAATTCTACAGATTTTTTTTTCCATAAAAGGCTTAATTACTCAGCTTTAAATTTTATCTCACCAGAAACTACAATAGAATTTTTCTAATATTATTTTCTAGCATACTTTAGCTTTCAATGTATTAAATTTTTTCCTCAACAGTATGTTGACCTACAATGAGGAATATCTGAAAAAAAAAAAAATCTTTGATTTGTATAACAGACAACCTGAACTTTAAAAATCTACAAAATATAATTTAGCCCTGTTCTTCAAAGCTAATATAGTAACAGTCCTATTAGGTTTGTTATCTTCTTACTAATTCCAGCACATATTCCCTAATTTAGTATTTTGAGGGTATCCACTGGGTGGGTAAGTCAGTGTTTAATGAAGATACACATTTTCCTATTTTACTTTCTTCTGCTGCTGAATGTAAAAATTTGCCCAGTGTCTCATGTTGTGCTCTTCTACATTATAGGGCACTACTTTCTTAAGTTTCATTTGATGTCTCTTTAGAATAATTTATCCTCTATTATCTAAATGAATAAAGCACCAAAAAAGACTGATGGCTTTGAGTGAAGCTTTTCTGTTATTTTGATTCTGAGAAACTAAGAACAATTTTCAAAGCCATCTTGTGTTCTATTTGCAAAGAGATATAACTACAATAAGAAGACATTAAGGTGGTGGGTTTTTTTTAAATACAAGTTTGTGCTTGAGTGTGGAATCCATTGCACAAAATTTTAAGCATTTCAAAATTAGACAATAAAGTCTGAACTACTCAACATAGTCAGGATATTCACTGGTAGTAAATGAGTGGAATAGATGCTTCCAAGGGTGATTCATCTGACCTTAGCTACCCGTTCTAGGCTGTAATTTCTCTTGGATGCCTATTTCTTTCCACTGACTGGAGACACCTCTTCAATCTTAGAGAGCAAGCTTTTAAACACTGGATTACTCCTATGTCTCATCACCCAGATATATATCCTTAAAAAATTACCTTGCTGGCCCAGCCTTTCTGACTTTCTGAGTGGGAATTTAGAAAGTTCTGGCTGACTTCATAATGATGATGGCATAAAATCTCCTGGTCCTTTCAGCAGAGAAATGTCAGCACAGGATTATTTTTGAGACTGGGTAATTAACTCATTCTTGTGCACATAACTGGTGTGGGGTTTTTTTCTTTCTATTTAATTTGTAACAATGTATAATCTGTGTGAAAATCAATTCACTATCAAGCATAAAATCATTGGAAAATTCACTGTTTGTATTTTGACTAGGTTGTTCGCTCCCACTTCTACAGATGAAAACACGCTTGAGCAGACGCTTAGGTGCTATTAGAAACTCAGTGAACACTTAACTGGCTGCATTCTCTACTTCTTAATGAATTGAGCTGCCATTTTTATCAGTGATTCTATGTATATAATACTCTCTATACAAAACGACTGAATTTTATGTGCACTTTTCACAGGTACAAATGTCTATGTAATAGAGAAAGATACCCAGTGAAAGAGATGCAGTCTCACCTCACCTTACTGTGCCCAGTAAGATCATGGAACAGATCCTTCTGGAAGATATGTCAAAAAATATAGAAGACAGGGAGACAGCCAACATGGCTTCAACAAAGGCAAATCGTGCCTGACTAATCCAGTGGCCTTCTACAACTGAGTGACTGCATTACTGGACAAGGGAAGAGATACAGATGTAATCTACCTGAACTTCTGTAAGACCTTTGATATGGTCCCCCACAACATTCTGACAACTAAATTGAGGAGATGTGGGTTTGATGAATGGACTGTTAGATGAGTGAGGAATTGGCTGTATAGCCACATGCAAAAAGTTGCAGCCAATGGCTCAATTTCCAAGTGGAAACCAGTAGTGAGTGATGTCTCTCAGGGATCTGCATTGGGACCAATACTATTTATTGGTAACCAACCAACACTATTTATTGATACCTGGTAATATCTTCATCAATGACATAGAAAGTGGGATTGAGTGTATCTTCAGCAAATTTGCTGATGACACAATACTGAGTGTTGCAGTTGATCAGCTAGAGGGAATGGATGCCATCTAGAGGGACCTTGACAGGCTTGAGAAGTGGGCCTATGTGAACCTCATGAAGTTCAGTAAGCTATGTGCACCTGCACCTGTATCAGGGCAATCATTACTGACTGGGGATGAATCTATTGAGAACAGCCTTGTGGAGAAGGACTTGGGAATACTGATGGATGGAAAAATTGGACATGAGCCAGCAATGTGCACTTGCAGAACAGAAATCAACTGAATTCTGGGTTACATCAGATGAAGCATGGCCAGCAGGTTCAGGGAGGTGATTTTGCCTCCCTCTCTCAAGACACTGCACCTGGAGTTCTGCATCCAGTTCTAGGGTCCCCAGCACAAGAAGACATGAGCCTGTTGGAGTGGGTCCAGAGGAGGCCCACAAAGATCATCAGGGGGCTGAAACACCTGTGCTGTGAAGAAAGACTGAGAGGGTTGGGGTTGTTCAGCCTGGAGAACAGAAGGCTCCAAGAAGACCTTATTACAGTCTTTCAGCACTTAAGAGGGGCTTATAAGAAAGACAGAGAGAGATATTTTACCAAAGCCTGTAGTGACAGTACAAGGTGCAACAGCTCTAAACTGGAAAAGGGTGCATTTAGGTTGGACATAAAGAAGATATATTTTATGATGAGGGTACTGAGACAACGGAACAGGATGTTCAGAGTTCTTGATGCCCCATCACTGGAAGTGTTCAAGGCCAGGTTGGATGGGGCTTTGAGCAGCCTGGTCTGGTGAAAGACATCCCTGATCATGGCAAGGGGATTGGACTAGATGATCTTTAAATGTCCCTTCCAACCAAAACAATTCTGTGATTCTATAATTTTATATGTTCTTTTGACATCTGGGTAATACACAGTCTCTGAGGATAGTGGCACTGTGCTACCTCACCTTATCTAACTCTGGAAGCATCACAAGTCAAGCTGCATTTGCAGACGAGACACCAATGTGCTGCATTTTAACACCATAGAAGCAGTCATGAAATTATCCTACTGTAAATAGGTGAGCATTTTCCTATTTTAGAAATGGGATATTTGAGGACCATGAAAATTAAAAGGGTTTTTAAAGAGATTTAATGAAGTGCAGCCATCCAACCCACTGAAAAATTCAGGTGTCAATATTAGATTAAAAGAATCCCACCTTGTTCCAGTCTTTTCTTTAGAGCTTAAAGGCTATTAAGACAACAGTGAGACTCAAACAGCCATCAAATCAAATTCCTCCAAATGGCTCATAAACAGGTCTGCGGTGTGGTTAGTGAGGAGACAGAGAGTGTACACTCCTCCATCACTTTATTTCCAGGCTCTGTTTATATTTCTCTTCACCTCAGCACGGGAAAGCATTTGAGGCATCAGATGTGCCTTTGCTTCTTGTCACCACATTGATCACTCTTTTTTTTCCCCAAATATTCAGTCGAGTCTGCTTCAGTTCATTTCCCCAAACTGCATTTGTGTAATGCCTGAGTAATAAAAGTCAGCAGAATGACTAGATGGAATTTCATCCTTTTGCATTATCATTGAAAAAGACATTACTATTCCCTTATCAAAAATATCCATCAACCTAATTACATCCCTTTTCTTCACAAAGTTTTAAAATAGGTTACCTAAGTATGATAGACAATGTAGAGTTATTATTTAATGACCATAGGGGAGATACATTTGATTCATTTTCTTAAGTGTTAAAAATTTATGACAAACATAAAAACCTGTTATAGCAGCTGGATCATTTGTAATGGTCATAATTTTATTTAAAACAGATACAGATAAAACATAATATACATTTCAGAGCATTATGCCATTCTGAACCACTTGGGGAGACAGTCTGGTAGATTGGAAAGGAAATAAACTGTAAGCATAATCTTAGCTGAACAACAGGTGAACTCTGAAACTTGGCATCTAAAACATTGATATTTTAGCCTTTTTTGGTGAGATTTTTATACCGATTTTAACTGTCTCTGGGTAAGCCTACTTTTCCCAGTTTATCTTATGACCTTTAATGACCTTGCTGTGCCTGGCTCAGGTTTTTTCGCCTCAGAGAAACACCGGCCCAGGGAAGGTAAAGATTTTATATTAAACAGGATTGTGGCACTCCTATCTGCTTTGTGGGCATCCGAACAATTTTTAAACCAAATCCAGATGGTTTCTATTCCATTGGAAATTATGTGAATAAATTCTCAACTGTTGCAAAAACTTGTTCCAGGATAGTAAAAGGAAAAGTCTGAACAATGCAGAAATACTTTGAGAATGTAAAAGACATTTATCCTGGAATTTTTCTATAAATAGGGATGGTGGATTTTCTTCTCTTATTTTCTTGACTGATATAGAATGATGCAACAGAGATACCTTGGAGCCGTGTCCATCTTCACTAGCTTAGAACCAGACCTATATTTTTAATATTACTAAAATACACTTTCTTAAAAATTTTATAAAGTTTTCACATTGTAAACAGCTGCCAGTTATCACTACTGAAAGCTGGAGGAAGCTCCTGGAGTAAAAGAAATAGTACTTATATTAAGGGCAAAAACAAATGGATCTGAATGGGAAGTGGTTCAAATGGGTCATAAATTGACGATGTACATATGTTCATGAACGCACACATGTGTTGGCAAATAAGCATTTGCACTATTTAATTCTGACTTTAATGAAGTATTGTCTTCCCTTACAGACTACATTGGGCAATTCTGTAATGCCATGGAAACTGGCATGATGACCTACTTAAAAAAAAATTCATTTCTAATTCGTGGTTTTTCCTGTCACATTTAAAAAAGATCAAAAATTCAAAATTACTTCAAATTTGTAAGAGAAATCATAAGCTTTACATTATATTCTAAGAACTTTCTCTATTTTTTGTGGGAGCAAAATAAGTAAGGTACAGATGATCTATGATATGTGTTATAAAAGTAAATTATCATCACTAAAGCCTTCTCCCAACTTGCTTTATTTTTAGAGAAATACAAAATCATAACCTTCATTTGCTTCATTCTTTTGCCAGGCAATATTTTGCAGGTGAAGGATATTTTTTCTTTGGGGATTATCCCGAAATGAATGTTTGGGATATTTTTCCGTCTTTATGTTTCTATAATTCTATCATAAGATTCCTTAGGGAACACTGGATCTCTAATAACTAGATGCTATGTCTAAGACAGATGACAGGGTTACTTGCCTGTGACTCATGAAAGATTTTTGTGTTATGACTGGAATTTATTTTGAGGATTTTTTTTTTAATTCCAGCATAAATTATATGGAATTACCTGAAATAACTATGGTAAGTGTGAACTTGTATAACTAACAATAAAAAGAAAACATTATCAGGAAGTTACTTACATTTGCAATACTCATCTGCAATACATATGAGTCAAGTGCCTATATTGCTTGTTTCATTGCCATCAATATTAATTACAGCAATAAAAATGACTCAGTTATTGCCATCTTGAAAAGATGTTAATGATGTGGTCATCACTGAAATAGCTAAACTGGCTAATGTGATGGCACAATAAATTCAGACTATAATTGGGCTGATTCTCTTTCCTCTGATATCTGTGTAAATTAGAAGCTCCCTAAGCATAAAACTCGTGTAAATGAGGTAAGATTCAGATCTTTGCTTTATGGCTGTGGAGACCTATCTGTAACAGTTAGGTGATTTTAGTTAGTCACTCTGCACTTTTGTACTACATTAGCTGGCATTTATATTCCATATACATAGACACCTGCATCTCAGAGATCTAACCTACTAATGTACGAATATTCTTGCATCAGTTAAATTTTCCAGCAAATAACCAGAAAGTATTTAATGATGAATAAATATAATCATAGGAAAAGCAAATTTATCTATTGCATATATGAATAATTGTACAAAAAAATCTTTTAACTAAATCCATGCTTAAAAAGCCAATTCATTAAATCTTAGGGGAAAAACATCTACTTGCCCCTCCTGCCTCTTCTATTTTAACGACATGACTGCGTATTAGTTTTCTACAAGTTCCTAGCCTTGTTTAAAGAACAGGCTGGAAAGTCTGCTATTAATGAACAGCAATGCAATACATTGAATGTTCTTAAGCTTTATTTACTGTACAATATTCAGACTTTGCTCTGAAGACAGAATGATTGATTTCTTCCAAGCAATTCCACACTGCTTGTCTTTCATAACATCCATGGTTTTCTCGAAGATTATTGAATTTTTGTGTATAATACCCCTGTTAGACAAAGAGATTATATTATTCTCATTTTAGAGAAGGAGAAAGAAAGACAATGGTTGACCTGGTTTTACCCCACTTATTTAAGTTGTGTAACTCTGGTACCTAAGCCATCAACCTAATTGTCAGATTAGGTCCAGAATTTCAGATTTGATCTATTGCCCATGGAAAGAGGCAAGATCTTTCAGAACAACACAGATCTTAGCTGGGTACTTCTCTGTTTCAGCTACCAGCAGAGCATAAGAAAATGATGTTTCTAACTCTAATAGTGCCCAAAATTCATGGGATTAGATCCAGACTCCTATTTACCGGTGAGTGATGCAAGGCTTAATTTTTCATGGGAATAGATCAAGACCAATAGCAAATTCAGCTGTTTCTATAATTTCATAGTTTCCTTGAAGGAATGAGCCCAATCAATTTTGCTTGTTAGTTCTTTGATTTCTTCAAGGCAGATAACCTGCAGATCCCATGCCAAGCAGCCGTAAAGTGTGAAACACATATTTAATAGCCAACAGTAGGAACTATAATTTTAAAAATGTGCCTAGGAGTACAGAGGGTGTCCTGCAGAAGTAGCTCTGTACTGAGGTCCTCTGCAGAATGATTTCAACTGCCTCTGTCAGGGAGTCCACATTTTCTCTTCCAGCAATATATTCTGTAACATGTTAAGTATATTCCAATTTCTGTAAAAAAAAAATCTAACAGCTCATTAAACTGAAGAATCTTCACTTATCCCCAGAGACTGGCCCATTTCTGGACCTCGGTGCTTAAGAAACTGAAATGGAGAATTCAGCCGCTAGCACGCAGTTGCTGAAATACTTTGGCACTTTGCAGTTTTTCACCACTTGACGCCCCTTGTCAAAACATTAAGGGGGTTGTAGAGCAGCAGCATGTCATTATGTAACATTTTTACACATCATATTTATAAAGAGTCAAACACATTTTATTCTTGATCTAGAACTCCGCTAATTAGATGCCGCTGACAGTTTGACTGCAGACTTTGAGTCTGAATACTGTCATGCTGTTCCCAGTTGGCATTTATAGTTGGCTGGTCCATAGAAGCATGGACCATTCTGCTCAGGTTTTCAAGGCGAGACAGAAGCGTCGAAACTTTTCACCACTTGTTCATCATCTCTTGCTTGTTAATTAACGTCTGTAGAGTGTTTTGAGCATGTGTTGTCAAAATTCTGTCTTTTATTTCCCTGGCAAAAGAAAAGCCTAGAAGACACTATCGTGGATGCCCTACAAACAACTCAACCATCCCAGCTGGGGGAAAGAAAAAGCAGATAACAAATCACCTGAGACTAGGACCTTTTACATCACAGTATTCTCATAGCAATACAGGTTATTGCTCTTGAGATTATAGGTTAAATAGACCTTTGTCATTTAGCTACTTCAGGTTCAGCAAAAGTAGGACAATACAGAGCCCAGCAGCCAGAGTAAAGCCATCCCAAAACAATTGAAAGGTAACAATCAAGTTAATGATCATTTGAACTAAAGGTATGTATCAGGCAGATCTTATGTTCCCTCCTAGAAATTGTGTCTGATGACATCCCAGGACATGTTACTGGTAGCTGGAATTTGTGATATACTTCACTCAGCTCTGACTGTGGTGCTAAATGACACGTCCCAGTCATCTTCCTGAACTACGCACAAGTCAATCATACGTTACAAACACTTTGAGGTTTCACCAGATCCATTACACCTGTTATTAAAAGTATTCATTATACTTCCATTCTTCAAAGCCATAATCTTTGTAGATCACTAGTTTTCTGTACAGCCTACATCATATATCTACACAAAAAGATAAGTCCTTTTCAATAAAATTAAATAGGTTTAACTGCCTATAAACCCAGTTCATCAAATCTGCTTTCCAGAGCTGCATGCTTCTAAATTTACTATGCATTTTCTCTTGAAATTTTCCTGGATGCCAAAATTCAGGCACAATAATGTGGGGAAATGGGTGTCTTCCAACTGAAATACCACTGCAATGCAGATTAGGAGGAGATCAGGACTAGCACCAGGAGTGATCAGGACTGGGAACAGCTCGATCAGAAATGACATTATTTCCTGTCTTTCCCATTCATTGTCTACTCATAATGATGTTTGTATCTATAGCATTCCCTATGTTGTCATCAGTACATTGCAAAAGTTCTTGGAACTGTTTTGTTCACCAATTATCTAAAGCTTCTTGTGTGAAGACTCTGAAAACAAAGGCAAAAGGAATGTATCCATTTCTATTGATTTCAAAAGTATTAAATAAGGTTTTGGGCTTCTTTCTCCAAGTTAGGGTACTCATGCAACTTCTGAGATGGTCTATCATTTATTTAATGCCTAATTACACAATTATGTGCTGAACTTGGAGGCACACATACGGAAACATGGCTAGATATTGTTATTTAGACAAACTCTTCAAAGCCATGGAAACATATTTACAAGCAAAGGCAACTTTTACAGATGCAGGGTTTTGATTTGTTTTTTTTGGTATGAATTACTTCATACTCCCAGACCACAGGAATACATTGAGAGCTCAAGGCTCTCCAACATTTGTAAAGAATTCTCTGCTTCTTGAGAAGAGCAAAATCATGGCTTTATATAAAGGCAGACTTTCCCTTTATCAGCTCAGCAGTCTTGATCTCCTTTTTTGATGGGCATGATTGGACAATAAAATGTTAGTCTTTTAGTTTTATTGTCTTTGTTCTTTGGAAGCAAAAATTGTGTTATATTTACTCACAATAAAACAAGATCTTTCTCAGCTGAGATATTTTCCCCATAGAAATCTTACATGCAGCATAAGGTAATGACAATGACACATTAGAGCTTGGTTTGAGTGCATGCTGTGCTTTGTGCATGATGCAGAATTCAATGGACAGCGATACGAAGTGGGTAAAGAGGCTTGTTTGCGTTCAGATTACATAATCCACTCGTTTTTGTTGTTACCGTTCTAGGCATTTTGTCCCAAGATGTTTTGCTTCTCATCAAGTGCATTCAGCCTTATCTGGAGCTCCGAAGCCTAAGGCTTTGTTACAACAGTTATTTATAACTTAACTACAAAAAACAACAACAACAAACAAACAAAAAACCAACAAAAAAAAACCCTATAGCTGAACAGGAAAACACTTCTTCAGTCATAAATAAATAGCTCATTTGTACCTAGAGAGGAGAAGAATAGCTTTCAAAGAGTTTCCACTACAATTGCAGAATCATGACTTCCAGGTAGAAACTATAGGAAGACGACTCTCTAAAACTAGATTTGTGCAGTTAGTTGTTGAAAGCATACTGCTAAGTTTTCCAAAATTACTCTGAGATTTTGAATACCTGTGTGGGTTTTTAGGTGTCCAACTTGGAATGAATCTGAAAAGAGACATTATAATACTAAGTCTTTCCATCTCCCTTAAAACCCAACATTCATGTCAAACATATGACTAACCATCTAGAAATGGAAGAACAAAACTTTTTTGCCTATGAAAAAATGAGTGGCAGCTGCAGATGGAGAAGCATATTCATGTGGGATAATTTGGGCCTTTGAAATACAGCGGAAGTAAAGAAAAGAAATCTTGAAAAGTTTTCTATCAATTATCTAAGTAACAATTTATGACCTATTGTAAATAGGTCTTGTCTCTGGTCTGCTGAGACCCCACCTGGAGTACTGTGTCCAGTTCTGGGGCCCTGAATATAAGGACATTGAGCTGCTGGAGCTGGTCCAGAGGAGGCCACGAAGCTGATCAGGGGCTGGAGCACCTCTGCTATGAAGACAGGCTGGGAGATTTGGGACTGTTCAGCCTGGAGAAGAGAAGGCTCTGGGTGGACCTTATTGTGGCCTTCCAGTTCCTGAAGGGGATTACAAGAAAGCTGGGTAGAGACTTTTTACAAGGCCAGGTAGCAATAGAGTGAGGGGGAATGGTTTTAAACAGGAAGAGGGTAGTTTTAGACTGGATATTAAGTAGAAATTCTTCACTATGAGTGTGGTGGGACACTGGCACTGGTTGCTCAGGGAAGCTGTGGATGCCCCCTCCCTGGCAGTGCCCAAGGCCAGGTTGGACGGGGCTTTGAGCAACCTGGTCTGGTGGGAGGTGTCCTTGCCCATGGCAGGGGTTGGACTGGATGAGCTTTAAGGTCCCTTCCAACTTAAACCATTCTGTGACTCAATGATTCTATGAAATATTGGTCTTGTGCTCAGAAACTTATTTCAGATAGAAGCCTGACTCTTTATTGAAACATGTAAATCATAAACTGTGCCTTGTTTATGATGCTATGACTGTGTTTGATATCAGTTATACTGACATCAAACTAAAACACTGATGAAGATCTTTCTTATTTCCCAAGATAAATCAGTTATATCTAAATAACTACATCCCATGAATGTTAACATTTCATCCACGATGTTCAACAATACAGTAACATCATAGTTGAAACACTGAAGTTTTCCATGTTCAAAAGACCTTACATATTCATTCCAGCCAAACAGTGATACAAACCTACTCAAAAGAGTTTTAACATTCAAAAATCAGGAAGAAACCCTAAATTGTATCTCCTCCCTCCACGTGCAGGTTTTGCAAAGCCATTTTTCCTTTTCATTTCAGCAGAGTTCTTTTGGGGTTAGGGGGTAAAAAAAGAGGAGAATAATCAGTGTGACGGTGACTTTGAATCTGAACCACACATAAATGAGGTTTGTCACTAAATTTTAGTGGAGGCTGGTTTTGTGCTAACTGACCTGCTTTGCTGATCTCTCAGATTATCATCTACGTTACATTTGAACATTACCAAACCTCTCAAATAAATAGTGAGTTTTTCCCCTCTTTTTTTCTGTTACTAGGCTAGAAGACTACACTACCAATTTCCCCAGCATACAAGACTTCTGAGCAGCAGCAGAGAAACCTCCTGGACTCTCCAAAGCACATTCTGGAATGCAGCATTTCTCCACTCTTGAATTCCTTTCAGTAGGTGTTGAAATCTTTTATAGTAAATTGCATTCTACATGCTAGGAACTTCAAAAGAAAGTGTTAATATAATTGAGACATGATAAGTTTGACAGTTGGTGTCATTTTATGAGTTTCACTCAACAGCCTTCTGAAGCAAAAATAAAATAATTCATCATCCTAGAGAAAGGAAGCTCATGACTATAATGATGAAATAACTTCTTAATAACTTGCTTTAATCCATAAAGTTCTTGTACCAGTCCCAATATTCAACAATTTAAAGTGTATTATATGTGACTATTTTGACTCCCATATTTCTGATATTATTTTTAAAATTAATCTTTTACAGCAATATCATTGTATTCTATGCTTATTACTCCCTTTGTATTTGCATAAAAGTACAAATGGAGAAATATCTTACAGTTAGCTACTTAACACTTACTTTAAATCTCATTGCCCATCAGTGTGTTTCAATAGGCTGGGATCCTGTCCCAAATTACCATGTTTATCATGATTCAAAAGGCTGAAACTGTTATGAAGTATGGTTCCATGTTTTTTGAAGATCAAGCCAAATAAGAGAGGAAGGCCTGGGGTCCGTCATGAACAGAGAGCTGCCAGGAATGTTATTTGGAGAGCCTGGGAACAGGAGACACACTGAGTATCAATTAGTTGATTCATTTCCTGCTG